>NC_139605.1:40949447-41119213 GCF_964270895.1 Podarcis filfolensis | reverse complement strand
TTTCCCACTGATGTCCTTGTGGATGCTATCTGGTGCTATTACAGTAATTATTTAGTCATTGTGTATATAGGAAAGCAGCAATTTATAACCCACTGGATCTGGTGTGGAGTAAACAAGTTGTGGGTTGTTGCCTTTGAAGGGTGGCTATTAAAACACCTCAATCTTAAATGTGTTTGTAGAAGTACCTTTACTTTTTAGTGGAATTTGCTTCCACCTTTTGGGCACCACCCAGAGACCATTGCGCATGCCTAAGTCCCCTGGCTCAAGTACACAGTACCTGACCACATATGCACACCATTCGAAATCAATTGGCTTAAGCACACTTAACTGGTGGGTTGTTGTCTCAATTCCTGTTGGATTTCACCAGAACCTGTGAAAGTTTTAAGGTGGTAGCCAAACCCACTGGTTTCTTAGAGCGGTACTTCATAGTTAAGGCTACCTTTTTCCTGTTAAGCTCTCTTGAGTTTGCAGAACGTCAGGTGTTATGCCACCAAACTGTAATGCTACTTGCTAGCTCCAGAGAGACTCTTTAATCCAGAGGGACTCTGACGATAATCCCAGCCCTTTCCCAGTCCTTGAAGAGATGCTGCTTGCCTTTTGTATTTCTGGTGTGCAAATGCAATCAAATGTAAAGATGGCCTCTGAAAATCAGAGAAGCAGATCATAACAAGCACAGCAAGTTAAGTGCAACAGGTGACTCAGGTAATAGTTTAGTACTGGGATCTGTGGGACAGTTTCTGGTGGCATCAGCTAGAAGTGTTCATTTGGAACCCTCCTGTCCATAGGACACAGTTGACTATATTACAGTAGTTTATCTGCCTGGGGTTGGTAGTTTGATGTTGCTGACTTTGGACAGGATGGCTTCGAATGGACTACCATAGGTTTATTGTTAGCCAACCTGATGCCTCACCTCAGATGCCGTGAACTACAACTCCATCAACCTTGACTGTTGGCCATGCTAACCGGGACTGATGGGAATTGTAATCTGCAACTTATGGAGGGCACTGTGTTGTCTACCTGTGCCTTAACCAGCTCTGTGTTCCTTTGAACAAAGGGAAAGTCACTGTCAATGTAAAATTACATGAGAAAGAACCAGCTATCTGCTATCTAGTGTTCATTGTCTCCATCATGGAAAAAGCATGATCATAGGAACCTGGCCATTTTAACAAAAGATGGCAGGGCTTCAACCCTGCAAAGAAATCATGTGCTCTACTACTGCACTATAGCTCTTCATCTATACTATCAGTACCTTGCAAATTCCAGAAGAGTAGCCAAGTTTAGTCTTTTATAGAAACAACAAAGAGTCCCATGGCACCTTAAAAGACTAACAAGGGTATTCCAACATGACCTTTCATAGACCCGGTATATGAATCTCACTGCTTAGTCATTCAAGCTGTCAAAAAACAGCCATTCCATCTTGACTGTACCTAGCTAGACCACTGGATGAACTGTATGGAGGAACTCAACATATTCCTTGCATTTTGTCCTCTGTCCAGTGTGTCTGCAAAGAAAGAAAGAAAGAAAGAAAGAAAGAAAGAAAGAAAGAAAGAAAGAAAAGTATTTTGATCAAAGAGCACCACCCCCTTGGTGTACATATGATCTTTGCTGCCATCAATCACTATTTTATTCCCAAGATGCTGGCTGCAGAATAGAGATGCAAAAATAACTGTTGTTTCTTATTTTTGTAAGATGCCTCTAAATATGTATGGTGCAAAATCCAAATGCAGTAAATGAATAAAAGTTTGTTTTACCTCATTCAGTCAAGTGTGTTTGTCAGCTGTTTTGTTAGAACCCACAACAGAACAAATCACCTACCTCTAATCCCACAAGAAATCAGCCTCTACCTGAAGCTGGTTCTGAAGGTCTAATCTCCTCAGAAACACTGTGAAAGGGAACCACTTCTCTGTGTTCCCATCCCAAGGGTCCTCATTCACTTTTCCCTCTGTTTCTTGATGGAAGATTTGGGTGGTGTACCGACTGAAATAAAAATAACATTCTTGGCAATACATTCATTTTTATTACAGAAATCCTTCCCCATAGCAATAAGTTCATCCTTCCCCAAATCTCTAAATTTTTCTTTATGTCTTTCCAAGTAGTTATATAATTGTCTTTAAAAATATTTATGTCAGCCATACACCTAAGTATTTAACTTTTTTTCTATAGATAATTCCATGGTTCGTTGTAAGTCTTTTTTATATTGCTCTGTCACGTTTTTCACCAAGACCTTCATTTTATTTTGATTTAATTTGAAACCTGCCACCTGACCAAACTCCTGGATCCTATCCAAGACCCTCGGTATGCTGCTCCTCGGGTCTTCCACAGTAATCACAAGATCAGCCACACCACCTTTCCTATGCTCCTTAAAATAGCCTGCTACCTTCTGTTGTGTTGTAAGACCCTGTCCCATCGTCAGTGCTGAAGGTTCAACTTACAGTCTGGTTGGTTTCTGCATGTGGAGTGCAGTTGGGAGGGCGGGTACACCACCGTGTCCTTTGCCTCAGGTAGCAAAACGTTTTGGGCGGTCCTGATGCAGCTATTATGTGTTGTCTTAAGCTGTAACATAAGAAGAGCCTGTTGGATCAGGCCAATGGCCCATCTAGTCCAGCATCCTGTTCTCAAAGTGGTCAGCCAAATACCTGCAGGAAACCTGCAAACAGGACCTATACACAAGAGCCCTCTCCCCTCCTGTGGCTTTCTGGCAAGTGGTATTCAGAAGTGTGCAGTTTGAGCCCCTGACTCAAGCCTCAACACTCCATTACATCACAATGGCTCACGCATTGTGAGTGGCGCTGGCCATTGTGGCTTCAGAGGCATTGTAACAGCCAATCCCTTTTGTCTAAACTTTATTCTTGGCTGTCCACGTGCCAACCTGATTCCCTGCTTTCCTCCCCTAATGGCTGTGGATAGCAGAAAGCAACAAACCATAACTGTTGTTTGCGCTGCTGCTCTTGAAGGTCAATGCAGCCATGAATTTGGGAGCAGAGCAATGGATTTGGCTCAAATGGGCACCAGCACATGCTCTCGTCTACCAGTTGCAGTGAACAGAAGGAGAGAACTGCTAGATCAATCAATCCAAAAGCCCATCTAGACCAGCATATCATTCTCGCACTGGCCAACCAAACGCCTATGGGATACCCACGAGGAAGACCAGAGCATGAAGTGGTGAGGGCATCAGCTGAACCTTGCTCTGTGAGGCTTGGCATGGAAAATAATGTTTTGAGGCAGCCCTTACATAGGGCTTCTTAACCTGAGGACAGAACTCCTTTAGACTCATCATTTCTTTCATCTCATCAGCACTACAGCAATGCAGTGAGGCACTGTCCCCTGCAAAGTAGTTTTTCCTGCCTTCCTCCCCTGCCGCAATATTATAAATAAACCTCATTAAATGAGAAGCATATGTATGTAGAGGTAGACATCTTACTCACACCATAGTTAACTTTCTATAACAATAGCTAAAAAGAGCATCAGAAAAAGCTGTAAGGTCATGCCTCCCACCCACCCTTGATGTAACAACACTATGGACCTTGGGCTTTCAAAAAAACATGCAACTGCATCCAAAGGTGAAGTGTCCTAGTTTTCACTGTATCATCTGGGCAGCTAGAGTTCAGTTAAATAAGGTATAAGTGGTGTTGTTGCTTATTTTTTTAAAAAACAAACATTTTGATTGAAATGTGTATTACCTTGGGCTTTGAGACTGCATGTACACCCACACGCATGCACACCCACACGGAGGTTGCCTGTTGTGCTTGGTTTTGTACTTTCCAACAAAATTTATGCTTGCAGTAGAGTAGCTAAAGAAAGTAGGCATTGGGGGGATCTACTGTATAGCCCTCCAGATATTCTTGGATTATGACTCCTCGGTCATTCTAGATCTCTGACCATGTTGGTTGGGGGCTGATGGGGAATTGGGAGTCCAACAGATCTCCTTACCCCTGATGTAAAAGAAGCTGAAATTACTCACTGCATATTAAACAGGCTTCCAGAGTTTCTTGGATATAAAGACTGACTTTGGAATCAGCCCCAATTCCCAGGTTTCTGGTTAAGATGCCATCCTGGTTTGGATTGTATATACAACTCATATAAGACTGAAAAATATTGTGACAATTCAATATGCATTTTCCTTCTAGCTTAACTATTATTTGAAAACTGAAGTAGAAAATGATAATGGGTGATACATTGTGTAGCTAAGATGGAATAAGTTTATGTTTTACATGTCCAGATCACTACTTGGGGTATTATTCTCCAGAAAGACTGTTTTTTTAAATGTATCCATTAGAAATTTTATGAACTGCTATCTCAACCAAAAAAAAAAAAAATCCAAGCAGTGTACAAGTCCTATCTAAATATAAAATTTGACTAAATTACATACACCAATGTAAAACAGAAATAAAACCTTAATAAAAACAGATAAAATCAGTAAGACATTGAAAACAAATATAACCTGACAGCGAAGTTTTTAGCAGTGCAGTGATGGCACCTGCTGCAAAGCTAGCAGGGAGCAAATCTGAAGCGTCACCTTTCGTTGCTGGACCCTGACTCTAGCTTCTTTAGTGAACATTTTGAGATAACAGCGGCTGGCAGCTTGGTGCAAAGTACACAGGCCACTTGTGTAGTGTAGGTACAGCACAAGCCGCCACAAGACGTCCCTGCGTACTCTAGCTGAAGCTGACCACCGTCAACATGTTCTTTGAGGACCACTGGATCGACAGTAGGTACATCTCTCTTTTTGAATATTTGCAGAATGTAAGAGATTGGTATGAGGGGGTATTTTGAATGAGCTTCTTGCTTGCTTTCTCCTTGAAAAGGACAAAGTAGCATTCCACAGCAGACAACAGGAAGTGTTGATAAGCGTATAATAACTATCATTCTTAAACGAATGGAATCTACAACTAGGTCTCAACGGTACAATTGAAGAGACTGGTGGTGAAATGTATTTGGGGAGCGGTTTTTACACAATAGTCAAGATTCTGGTCCTCATGCTGGTTAGGTTAGCATTTTCACAGCAAACTTCTAAGCATATGTTGTTAGGAGTAAGCTGCACTGAGTAAGTATATTTAGTAAGAACATTTAGGATTACAATTTTCATTTGGTCCCATTGCCATTCTTTTGTCTGGTGAGCAGGGAGAAGCTTAAATTCCTCTGACTCAAGGGTTTCTTTTTTAAGCTCAGTTCAAGGAACAGAATAGAATATTCCACTATGATTATGCAAAAGCATGGGACTACTCAGTAGCTCATCTAAGACTAGTATCTTGGCAAGCTTGTCTCTACTGCCGATTCAGTTCCAGGTTGAAACAAGCTCTGCTGGTTTAGTATATGTCCTTGATATGCTTCACATTTCCACCACCTAATACACCTTAACTCCTAACATTTTGTTACGCGGTTAAGTGATCCCTGCTTTTTCCAAGTGATGGAAGGCCAACATTACAAAATTACAGGATTGTTATCTTGGATGAGAGAACCCTGGGTACTTAGGCATTGAGAGAATGCTTATGGGGTCTTTGTTAAGGTTTGTTCTATTTACAAAGTACAGTATGTTGGAAGAAATAGGCCCATACAGGCATGACTAAGCCAAGCATGATATGTCCCTTTCCTTGCCCCTATTAACAGTTTAATAACACAAATTCTTTGGGGGGTGGTATTTTTGTTTGTTACTATGTTATGTATTTTTGTGTTTTTATATTGTAAACTGCCCTATGATCGTCAGATGAAGGGCAGCATAGAAATTTAAAAAACAACGTAACAAATAAATTTGAGAGGTCTAACTTTCTCCCAGAATGGGACAATGGGGAAACACTTCCTTGACTGACTTCTGCTTGTTAGGCAGCTAATCAAGGCACTGAAACCTTGTCAGGAAAAAAAACCAAGAGAAAACACAAATAAGAATAAGCAGCAGAGGACTTTTACTCTTATTCATGAAAACCAACTGAAACGATACCATAGGATAACAGCCGTATTGGAACAATTAGAATTAAGCACTGGTGGCTCTCCAAACAGCATCAATGCAAATGTTCTGAAAGGAACAGCCCTTCTTTTCAAGTTTTATTTTTGTGAAGTTGACAGTTCCTGGCAAGATGCAGTTCTTCCAAAGAGGAGGGACTTTCCCACAGCCAGAGTATGGCCATCCTGAAAGCCAATTAGCTTGTCCAGAGGAAAATATACCCAACTGCGGTTGCCCACTAATTCGGAGAGTCCAGGAAGCGGAAGCAGTCGCTTGCGATCTTCCACACTGTGCTGTTGTTTGTGGTCTGCGCTGTTAGCAAGAAGCTCTGGTTGAAGTACTGCTGCTCGTTGCCATCAAACTTGACGAACCCGTATGTCACGATCAGGATCGTGTTGTGGTTCTCTGTGGCTTGCTCGTGAACAGGCTGGCAATCAAAGGTGGTAATTTGAAAATCGCTTGAAGGCAGCTTTTCGAAGAACTCCGCCAGGGCTGCTTGCCCAGAGACTGCATTCCCATTCCAAACGAGGGTCGCTTTCTCCTGGTAGAGTTTGGTCAGCGCCCGCCTCCTTTTATCCATGGTTTCATAGTAAATATTTGCGAATTCTTCCGCAGCTCGGCAAGCTTGATCCACATAGGTTTTAAAGTTCATCGAGGTGGCCATGTGGGCGGCGTCTCTCGGCGGCTGAGGCGGGAAAATAAGAGGCGGAGCCTCCCTTCTCTTGCCCGCAAGGGTCCGGAATAAACCCGATTCCCTCAGTCCTGCTCGAGATTTGCTCCCGCGCTGCCCACGCGTAGCTCTCCCCTCCGCCGCGGCGCTTCCGCTTCCCTCCCTCTCAAATATCCGCGTTCCTTGAAAGCGATTGGTCAGGATCACGTTCTCTCGGTTCCCAATCCGGCGCAGCCATTGGCTTGAGAATCAAGGACGCCTCGCGGTCATCTCCCCGCCCCCGCGCCCCTCCATCTCCGCCCTACTGCTGGCAGCCACGTCGAGCCCTAGGCAGCCCGCGAGGCGACGAGGGCGCCTGCGCGCTGCTGTGGTGCTGAGCTGTCCCGGTGACATGCTGGCAGGAAGTGGCGCCTTTGCAGGAAGTCGGAGCTCCAGGGATGCCCAGGGAGGCGCAGGCCACCTTAGTAGCCTGATAGCCCTGCTCGGGGTCCGCGCTTCTTGCCTCTCCCCTTGGCCGGGCTGCGTCGCCTGCCGGCCTGGGCTCTCAAACTTCTCCGCGGCCCCTGCAGCAACACAAGGACAGGATGCTGAAGAAGTTCGATAAGAAGGACGAGGAGTCCGGTGAGTTAATGGGAAATAGCAGCTCATTTGTCGTCCCAGTTGGGCATCAATGAAACTATTAGCACGTTTGCAAAGCTAAGCAGGGTCCAGTATGGTTTCGAATAGGATGGGGAGCCGCCTCTTGAGATTTCTGCATTGCAGACAGTTGGGCTAGATGATCCTCGAGGTCCCTTGCAATTCTACGATTTATATGTGAAATTCTTCTTACATAGGAATTCTTGTTGGCATGTATGTTTTGATTGTTGAATTGCTTCAAGATGCTTCATGGGAAGCGATTCATCAGATAAATAAAGGTGATCTTAAAGGAAGTGCATCTATATCTCTTTCACATCTTATTTTAATAAGGCTTTAAACTGTTATTATGGTCTTTCTGTACAAGGTTTATTTTGATCAACCATAATATACTTTTACTGTATGGTGGTTCAGCAGTGGTATACTTTCCCACCCCATAGCTGTTCCATTTCCATTGGAAAATTTATCTACTATTTTTCCCCGTCTCTCCTAATCTCTTGGGCCTCACTTGGCAACTTATAAAGCCCTAGGCAAGTGCTCTTGGACTGTTTTAGTTGTACAGTTCCAAATGTGACATTAAAGGTAAAGGTAAAGGTACCCCTGCCCGTACGGGCCAGTCTTGCCAGACTCTAGGGTTGTGCGCTCATCTCACTTAAGAGGCCGGGGGCCAGCGCTGTCCGCAGACACTTCCGGGTCACGTGGCCAGCGTGACAAGCTGCATCTGGCAAGCCAGCGCAGCACACGGAACGCCGTTTACCTTCCCGCTGGTAAGCGGTCCCTAATTATCTACTTGCACCCGAGGGTGCTTTCGAACTGCTAGGTTGGCAGGCGCTGGGACCGAACGACGGGAGCGCACCCCGCCGCGGGGATTCGAACCGCCGACCATTGATCGGCAAGTCCTAGGCGCTGAGGTTTTACCCACAGCGCCACCCGCGTCCCTAAATGTGACATTAGGCAGTCTATAAATAAATAGTGCTTACATTTGACTGGTGAGTTTTTTGCATGTTTGGAGAGAAAGCAAAATGACACCTTCTCCTTTCCTCTCTCTGTGTGTGTATAAGGCAAGTGCCTATCAGTGGTTTCTCTCTCCATCTTTATTTCAGATATGGTACAGCTTTGTTGATAGATGTCTGCAAGCCACCCTTCTTTTGAAACAATAGGGATGCTCATTTTAGGGCAGTACCTTGGGTGGATGAGGGAACAGCTAATGAATTTGGTTGACAAGATATGTTGGATAACTAAGTCACCTACAACTGAGTTTCTTTTGTTTGTAAGCTGTGAGTACAAAGGAAACCGCCTTATACCAAGCCTGACCATTGGTCAGTCTAGCTCAGCATTGCTGACTCTGGTGGGCAGCAACTCTTCAGAGTTTCCAGACAGAAGACATTTTCAGCTCTGATGGGAGATGCTGGGAATTTGAACCTGTTTTATTCTACATGCAGTGCATATGCTTTACTGCTCAGCTATAAACTGTAGATGAGACAGGGCTGCATAAATTTTATTTGTTTTGTTTTGTTTTTGGTTGTACACTATTGTTTTTTCTTTCTTTTTGAGCAAAGGGCTGGGAAGTGGTATTTGAATTCATAGAATATCAGAAATAGGGTTAATGGGTGTACCTATCTTGAGGTTAATAGCAACTGGGGGAGGAGAAAAATTGAACCTGAGACCTTGTTCACGCAATTCATGTGCTCTGTCGCTGAGTTATGAGATCTTCTCTCATCAGAAGTTTTTCTGTATGTAAGACTCTTTTACAGAGTTGGTAAATTTCCAAGCTTCTGGTTGCTCAAGTAGCTAAATATATCTAAACTTTTTGAAATACTTCCTTCGCTTTCACAGGGTTGGTTACAATGGTCTTAATTGCATATAGCTTGTCAGCCTCAATATATGGGATGACTTGTAGAGGTCTTAGCCTATCACATATGAGGAATTCCCAGATCTACATTAAAAGTTCTTTTTTGAGGATTCCACGGAGATAAATATTCACCCCAGCAAAGTTGATGGTGGCTGAAATTCAGGCTTTCCAGCTTACTGGATTTTACACATAGTGAAAAATCCTTGGTCATGATCACATTCGATGTTCTTTTGTTGCAGGTGGGGGTTCCAATCCATTCCAACACTTAGAGAAAAGTGCTGTGCTGCAAGAAGTAAGTTCTTTAACAGTGCTGGTCTTTTTCTCAAGGAAACACATTTTGGCATACCTCTGAGATCTCATTCATTCACATCTTTCTTCCCAGGCTCGAGTATTCAATGAGACACCTATAAACCCTCGGAAATGTGCTCACATCCTCACCAAGATTTTGTATCTCATAAACCAGGTAATGGGAAGACTTTTATTTTTTCATTTGCAATGGTTTCTGCTAAACCAGAACTTTTCTGCCCCACTGCTCATGAGTAGAGCTTGTGCTGTACTGCTTGGAAGAACGGTTGTTTCAATAGCAGTGGGTTGTGAATTGTCTTGGTAGTGTTTCCTTTCCCCCCTCCAGGCTGATGAAGCAGGTACTGTCATCAAGCAGCAACCAAGTAGCCTGTGCCAGTTCTCAAAGTGACTCTCTTTTGAAGAGGTAGTTGGTTCTTTCCACCTGGGAAGGTAGCCTCCTTCCAGCAATTCCTGTAGCCTAACTGGTGCCAAAGGTATTGCTCTGCTTTCTTTTGACCACATCAGTGAGGCCAAGAGGGAGGTCACTTCTGTGCTGCTAATGCAACAGTTTGACTTCATGCCCAGAGGCACACTCCATTGTCTCTTGAGACAATGGAGACAAACAGATGCCAGCAAGAAGCTCTTGTGGCAGGGGTCCTTTTCCACAAAGATGATGTTAACAAAGTTGCTTCTTTCTGACCTCCCAGCCTTGGCAAACTATTGACATGAACTTCCCTCTGTTGCTTAAAGCGATAGCTAGTGTAGATGTGATTTCTGCGGCAATGCTCACTGCAGTTTATTCCACCATTGATTCTAGTTGCTAATAAATGTTGATGGGTTTCTTCCGTGCATTCCAGGGGGAGCACCTTGGTGTGATGGAAGCCACAGAATCCTTCTTTGCAATGACCAAGCTGTTCCAGTCCAATGATGTAAGCATGCCAAGTCTGCCTCTATATGTTCACATAGGGGAGGGGAAGAGTACGGGAGGCCTATCCTTTAGTGCAGGGCTGTCCAAACTCCAAGAGACTGCAATCTACTCCCACTATAAAACAACTGGCAGTGATCTACCCATTGGATTGCCCAATGTTTTAGGGAGCTAGAGTTGTTGAGTTGAGGCTCCTAGCATCGACCACAGACGTCCCACGATCGATCGACCAGTAGATCACAATCAACCTGTTGGACAGGCCTGCTTTAGTGTGCAGTCCTGGGCAAGAAATCATTATGCCAAAGAGCCACTTTGGCAAAATGGTGGGGTGGCAGGTCCACTCCCAAAATGGCCTGAAGCCATTGTTACATTTGTTTCTCATAGAATCATAGATTTGCAGAGTTGGACCCAAGGGTCATCTACTGCAGCCTCCTGCAATGCAGGAATCTCAACTGAAGCATCCATGACAGGTGGCTATCCAACCTCTGCTCATATGCAGCCTCCTTTCTTCTCATGACAAAACAGTTTATTTTTTGATATATGCTATTGGTCAAGTGCAGTCATGGGAACATAGGAAGTTGTCTTATATCAAATTCGACCATTAGTCCATCTAGCTCAGTATAGCCTACACTGATTGGCAGTGGTTGTCCAGGATTTCAGACAACAAATCTATTCCAGCCCGACCTGGGGATGCTGAGGATTGAACCTGGACCTTCTGCATGCAAAGCAGATGCTCTGTCACTGAGCTATGACTCATACAAAAATATGTTCTGGGTGAGCCAATAGCAAAATGTTTGGCGACTCCTGTTCCCCCCCAGAAATGATAGCAATATTGATTGATTGATTGATTGATTGATTGATTGATAGGTATCCCACTCTTCCTCCCAAAGGATCCCAGGGCAGTGATATTATACCCTGTCCATTTTTTATGCGTCATAACACTTATCTTCCTTGTTTTTCTGCCAGCCAACTCTCCGCAGAATGTGCTACCTGACCATCAAAGAGATGTCCAGCATCTCAGAGGATGTCATCATTGTGACTAGCAGGTGATTCCTTCTTGAGCTGTTCTCCATGCAACTGTTTCCCCTTTTTTAATTTAAGTTGTGTGTGTGTGTATGTGTATCTCCTGAGACCCTTTTAGCCCAGTAGGGTTGGCAGCAGTGCCTATAGGAAACAATGAAGTTGGTGGGTGTTTGAGAGGAAGAAATGATCTTCTTGAAAAAGGGTATTGAAAGACAGATGCTGAAGTCTTCTCAGTGCAGTTGGACAACTCCAATCCTGGAGCAATCCAAGCATGTTCACTGCAGCTGGGAAATCAAGACAAAACAACAAGATAATAGTGCCTTTTTTCTTTTCCCCCTCTTAAAAAAAACCTTTTGCTTTTTTATCCTGTGGGTACTTTCATGAGAATCTTTCTAGCATACGTGGAGATAAGGAATGTTTTGACTCAGTAGAAACTGTTAACAGCAATGCTTGTCAATGTTTGCAGGCAAATTTGAGCAGTAGTTGCACCTTACTTTTGAGTGTGTGAGAGCATACACATTTTGAAAGACAACGAACCACATTCTTAAGGTGTAGCAACTCGTATTATAGCTTTTGTGCTGTATCTTGTGATTTACCTATTAGCTGTTTTCCTGCCCCCAATGAGGGCGGCACATGTTGCAAAATCATCAGTTTCATAAAGTAACAGGGTACCATAACTTCTCTCTTAGGAGCACACTCAAGGATTTACAGGGTACACATCATCATACTTATTGTGGCCCTTTGGGCCGCTCCCACAAAGGCATTTCCATCTTGTTGAGAACGTGCTTCTGTTTCTTCTGGCCTGCAGCTCTTGTTGTGGAGGAGGTGGTGGTGAGGTGATTAACAAAATTAATCCTCCTGGCAAACTGGGAATATCCCCTCGCTCACCCAAGTTTAGGATATTCCAGCATTCTTCAGCGGAGTTTCTTTTTCTTTGAGAAAAATAAGTGGCTCACGTAAATGTAAACAAGCTTTAATAATAAACTGAGAGAAAACTGTAGCAAAATAACATGATGAGCGAGACTAAAACAACATTGTGAGTCGAGTCTGAGGCAAGAAAACAAGAAGAGGCAGTTGGTCCCTCTTAACGGACATTCTTAACTGAACATAACGGATCACACTGAAGAGAGGGGCTGATTCCGGAGCAGAACACACAATCCCTGCCCACCAGATACCAAACATTCTACTGATCAAATTAGGTCCCAGTGTTTTTCTTACAGCTCTCGCCACCGTTGTCTACTGTTTATGAAAGCAGTCCTAAAAACTTTTCCTTATTTTAATCCAGTTTAACCAAAGATATGACAGGGAAAGATGACAACTACAGAGGCCCTGCTGTACGAGCCCTCTGCCAGATTACCGATGTAAGTGCCACTGTGTAATTCTTTGCTGGCGGATCTTTTTCTCCTGGCTACCCCTGCTGTCTTTCCCCATCCTTCCAATCACTGTCTCTCTTGAGTCTCCCTCTTCTCCCTTGCTTCCTGACTCGCTTCTTTGTTGTTCACTTTTCCCCTTCTTTGAAGTCCTCCTGCCAAATGGCCTCCTGTTTCTGCTCTCACAAGCATCTCTCGCTTTGCCATCCCCTCAGACGACCATGCTGCAAGCCATCGAGCGCTACATGAAGCAGGCGATTGTGGACAAGGTGCCCAGTGTCTCCAGCTCTGCCCTTGTGTCGTCTTTGGTACGTAGGTTCTTGATGCACAACCTGTGCCCCGAGCGAGAAGGGCTGTGTTTGGATAGGAGGAGCGTTACATTGTTTGACCATCTGTAATAATAAGGGTATACGCTTCTTTTTGTGAAAAGCTAGGATCAGAGAATGTACTTCTTTCCAGGAACTCAGAGTGTCTCTGTTCTTGGTCCCTTGGTGGACCATTGCTGCATTTCGGGGAAGAAGCAGTGACGTTCTGAAATTTATACCTTTTGCCAAATTGCTTTTCAGAAGCATTGCCTTCCTGAGTTCTGAGACTGTTTCAAGCCACAGATGGAAAGGGGGTGGTGATGATAGGCTAACATTAGCACGTGCCGCTCATAGAGCCCAAAACCTGTGCCAGATCTTTCTGGGGTCTTCCCTTGCTCTGCTGGAAGGACCCTTATTTGGATTGCAAAGACCACTTCTTTATGTACCTCCTTGTTGTTATTTTTCTTGACAGCATCTTCTGAAAACAAGCTTTGATGTGGTAAAACGCTGGGTGAATGAGGCTCAGGAGGCAGCTTCGAGTGATAATATCATGGTCCAGGTAAGAATCTTAAAGCCACTTTTAGTCATTTTTTAAAAATGACATTGAGTTTTAGGTGTGTGCTTCTGGGTTGATTTGTGGCAGGGAAAGGGAACCTTTGGTCCGCTGGCTAAACTTGACCCACCAGGGGTTCATATGTGCCCCACAAGTCCTTTTCCCCCAAACCAGACCAGCCTGCCTTATACATGATGTCCTATGTGATGTTAGGTGGGGGACAGGTGGAGATATGACTGCCAGTTCACAAGCAGGAACCTCAAAGTGCAGACTCTACTGCCCATTGGCTGGTGGGTGGTAAAGTTGAAGCTTTGTGCACTTTAAGGCACCACGTAGGGTTCTTTACAAGATAGATGACCCTTCCAGCTCAACAATTCTATGGTTCTTAGCCCTGTGTGGTGCTTTGAAGTCTCTGCTTTGGGACTTCAAAGTGCCCAATCCCTTGACATCACAGTGATGTCTGGTGATTGACAGGTAGACAACCACATCCACCTGTCACATTTAGCCCTGATAGCTAGGATCTGATGAGGTTCTAGCCTGTGAAGCCAAAAAAAGTGGAAATAACCTTGACCCTGATGCGACCCATTTTTTCCTCTCATTAATGTCTTCCAGTATCATGCCCTTGGCTTGCTATATCACGTGCGCAAAAATGACCGCTTGGCTGTCAACAAAATGCTGAACAAGTTCATGCGCCATGGCTTAAAATCGCCTTTCGCTTATTGCATGATGATCCGAGTGGCCAGCAAACTGCTGGAAGAAGAAGCTGGAGGGTAAGTCCTACTGCTTGCTATTGTTTTTACATCCCAGGAAAAAACATTCTGAGTAGTGCTACACCAAACATTCTTCAAATTTGATTTTGGGCTTTTTTTAAGTGTTGGAAGGTTTCCCCAAAGCACCTGCAAGTCTTACCATTCTTCCGTTAGCATCATTAAAATGAAAGAGAAAAAAAAGGTCTCCTGCTTCTAAGAAAGTAGGAAGTCCATTATAGGGACATAGGAAGTTGCTTTGTACTGAGTCAGACTATTGGCCCATCTAGCCCAGTACTGCCTGCACTGATTGGCAGCAGCTCTCCAGGATTTCAGGCGGGAGTCTCTCCCAACCCTACCTGAAGATGGATTGAACCTGCGACCTTCTGCTTGCAAGCTGGATGCTCTACCGTTGAGCTGTGTCCTTTCCCCAATCAGTTTTGGCTGCATTAGAACAGCACTGAGAGCAAGCAAAGCTATTTGGGCTGGGAGGCATGGCCCTTGATGATACTGCCTTGCAACCAGATCTGATTCCTCCCGCCCTCTAAAACTCATATGCCGCTCAATGGTGGCAACCCCCCACCCCCTTCAAGTGGATAATACACCTCCAAGCAGTTGGGTCACTTCCAAAAGTTCAGTTTGCTTTCCCAGTGGACAGCCATGCAAGTTTTTAAGTCAAGCAGTTGGCCTGTGCATGGGACCTGACTCCTCTTCTTCTTCTTCCTCCTCCTCTTTTGGTGTCCTAGCCGTGACAGCCCCCTGTTTGATTTCATTGAGAGCTGCTTGCGGAACAAGCACGAGATGGTGGTCTATGAAGCTGCATCTGCCATTGTTAACCTGCCCAGCTGCTCGGCTAAAGAACTGGCACCGGCTGTGTCTGGTAAGTTTTTTCATTGTGGAAGGAAAGGGAAGCTTGCTGGACGCATGCCAGTTTGCTTACTGGTCATAAAACTAAAGTCTCGTTGTTGATAAAAAGCACTCCCTTGCTGGGTTCAGAGCAGGATTCTCCAGCATCTTGAGGGTTGCTGTGCGTTGCAAAGCAGGTCTGTGAGTGCTGTAGGATAGCATCAGCAAAGTGACATGCAGGCAGGCTCACTGATTGAGATGGTGCATTTCGGCCCTGGGAAGATTGGATATGTGATGTAAGAAAGCCTTTGCCTAATGTTAGGCACCAGGCCAAAATGTTCCACCTCCATCGTTCTGCCTGGAGACTGAGGTCCAGCGCCGAGGGCCTTCTGGCGGTTCCCTCGCTACGAAAAGCCAAGTTACAGGGAACCAGGCAGGGGGCCTTCTCAGTAGTGGCACCCGCCCTGTGGAACGCCCTCCCACCAGATGTCAAAGAGAAAAATAACTACCAAACTTTTAGAAGACATCTGAAGGCAGCCCTGTTTAGGGAAGCTTTTAATGTTTAATAGGTTATTTTATTTTAGTGTTCTGTTCGAAGCCACCCAGAGTGGCTGGGGACACCCAGCCAGATGGGCGGGGTATAAATAATAAATTATTATTATTATTATTATCAGGCCTTTGCTTGATTTGATTGACAACCTATGCCCTTTTAAAATGTGTTAGGGGGTATTATTAGGTAGTCGTTGTTTTTATTTTGATTCTGTACTTTGTGCTTTTATAGTCTGATTTTATCCTGTGAACTGCCCTGAGACCTTCGGGTATAGGGTGGTATAATAATAATGATAATAATAAATTAATAATATATTTGCTAAGAAAAGTGTACTCTAAAAGGAATCAAAATCCACTGTGAATATTAAGAGAGGCGTAAGTGAGTGGATGAATGACTTGATGCAAGAAAAAAACCTGGTCATGTCATCTCCAACAGACAGCATCAACCAGGGGTAGCTAACATTGTGCCCCCCAGATTTTGTCAGACCTCAACTCCCATCACCACCAGGCAGGCTGGTCAATGGTCAGGAATGATGGGAATTGTAGTCTAGGAATATCTTGAGGGCACCACATTGGCTATCCCAGCTTAGATTTGGTGACTGGTGGACAAAGCAAGGTTCATTTGCCTCCTCTGGGAATGATAGAAATATGTCTCTTCTGCAAACTTCTTGCGTTCCAGTTTCACCCCTTATGCAGGCTGTGAACTGAATCATTGCAGTATGGCTGGTGTGACTATCTTGCCAATAATACTCTATCATCATCATTATTATTATTATTCATTTTACAGTGTTACAATTGTTCTGCAGTTCACCCAAGGCAGCACTTCGTTATGCAGCAGTTCGAACCCTCAACAAGGTAAGAAGGCTCAAAGAACTCTGTGGCCAGTTGCGTTTGCCTGCTTGGGTAGGGCTAAATTCTTAGTCCTTGGATAGGTGAAATAATAAAAAGAAGTGCCATTGATCCTATGAGACCAGCTGATAGGAACAGATTTCAGCGGTTCTTTGAACCACCTCTCTGGTTATGTGTCCATTTCTTGGTTTTCTGAACTGTGGTTTAAGAAGCTGGGAACAAGTTTTGAGGCCCACATACTTCTTCCCCTGCACACTGTCTTAATTTTAAGTCGCAGCTCCTTTTTGTATCCCAGACAAGAAAATCTGGGTCAGTGTTCCACTAGCCAGGATCAACTGTGAAGATTTGTGTTGCTAAACTGGCATTAAACTACAGCATTAAACTCTGCATTTTGTATGCAAGGTGGAACTGTAGCTCAAAGATAACAAGGTAAGAGCTGAAGTTGGAGCACAACAAAAACAGTTTAATAAGTGGCAGTTTATTTGTGTCAGAAACTTTATGACTCTTACCCATTGTGCCGGAGTTGTGAACTCTCCCAGAGGCTCTTGTATTGAAGATACTCTGTATTCATGCTTACAAATTCAGCCAGCCGGCAGGGAGCAAATTCTTCTTTCTGTTCCTCACCACTAGGTTGCTATGAAGCACCCGTCTGCTGTGACTGCCTGCAATCTTGATTTGGAGAATCTGGTCACAGACTCCAACCGCAGCATTGCTACCCTGGCCATCACCACCCTGCTGAAAACCGGCAGCGAAAGTAGCATTGACCGGCTCATGAAGCAGATCTCCTCTTTTATGTCTGAAATCTCCGACGAGTTCAAGGTATGGAAAGACTCGTGCTTGGGGCTTTTATTGAGCTTTTCTGCTTGTGGGATGTGGGCTGGTGTGAGACGCAATTCCGGTCATTGAGTGTGCTTGTTGCATTCCATGTTCTTTCCAGGTTGTTGTGGTACAGGCCATCAGCGCCCTCTGTCAGAAGTATCCACGCAAGCATGCCGTCCTCATGAACTTCCTCTTCACAATGCTGCGTGAGGAGGTAAGTGTCGCCGTTTGCATCACTCTCCTCATTATTGGCTCGGGGCAATCTTTCTCCTGCAACCTGTGCGACCCAAAATGGAAGCCTGCGTGACAGAAATATGACTAGCTTCACCTTACAGAGCCAGTGTGGTGTAGTGGTTAGGAGCGATAGACTCGTAATCTGGGGAACCGGGTTCGTGTCTCCGCTCCTCCACATGCAGCTGCTGGGTGACCTTGGGCCAGTCACACTTCTTTGAAGTCTCTCAGCCCCACTCACCTCACAGAGTGTTTGTTGTGGGGGAGGAAGGGAAAGGAGAATGTTAGCCGCTTTGAGACTCCTTAGGGTAATGATAAAGCGGGATATCAAATCCAAACTCTTCTTCTTCTACAGCTTGGACTGCAGGAATCTGATATGATGTAGAAGTATTTTAACCCAGTATGTTTCCGAGCACAATTCATAGTGTTTGTGCTGACTTTTAAAGCCCTAAACAGCCTCAGCCCAGTATACCTGAAGGAGCGTCTCCACCCTCATCATTCTGCCCAGACACTGAGGTCCAGCGCCGAGGGCCTTCTGGTGGTTCCCTCACTGCAAGAAGTGAGGTTAGAGGGAACCACGCAGAGGGCCTTTTCAGTAATGGCACCCGCCTTGTGGAATTCCCTCCCATCAGATGTCAAAGAGATAAACAACTACCTGACTTTTAGAAGACATCTGAAGGCAGCCCTGTTTAGGGAAGTTTTTAATGTTTGATCTTTTATCGCTTTATGATTATGATGATTATTAATATTCTGTTGGGAGCTGCCCAGAGTGGCTGGGAAAACCCAGCCAGATGGACAGGGTATAAATATATTATTATTAATTTATTAATTTATTATTTCCCCACTTGAGTAATGTCAGTCAGATGCTACCACGGCTCATAGGGCACATGCCTACTGCAGGCATGTTACATACTTGTCAATACAGTATTAGCTAAAACCCACTCACCATTTCCTGCAGAAAAGCATTGCTTACTGATTATGCTGTACTTATTTGGTGAACATCCTTAGAAGCCTCCACATGACTGGGAACCTTGATAAGGCAAAGCAGTCACAAGGAGACTTTTACATGCATTTAGTCAAGCCTGCTTAGAAGACCACATCGGACCTTCTCACTCAACATGGTTCAGGTGCACACAAGTGCGCATGAGGACAGTGGGGGCTCTATGCAGTCTGTTTAATGTGTAAATAAGGCTACAGTTTGGGTTGAGGCATTTTCTAAGGTGCTGCTTGGTGTTAGATTTTTTTTAACTGTCAGCCTATCTCCATATTTTAGATTAGGGAAAGGGAGATGTTTTGGGTCCATGGGCCAGATCCTTATCAGAATTGGCCTTGTGGACCAAATTTGACAGGTGGGTGCTAGTTTTGCCAGCCCTGGGTGCTAGTTGCCACCTGTCTTGCCACCCTCTTTGGAATGGGCACCAGCTCCCAGCCAGTTGTTGCCCATTTCAACATACTCCCCCCCTCCCCCCGCCGAAAATCTGCTCTTGGGAATCTTATTAGCAGCCTGAGTTACATCAGCTCTGTCCTTTGCCAATGCCACAGTGCTTGCCAAGGAATGAGTTACCCCCTTAACCATTTTTACAGGCAGATCACCGACAGAAGTCAATTATTTTTCCAGATACTTTTTTCTTCTTCAAAAAGCAATTTGATGCAGTGTCTGTTTTTCTAAATATATTAACCAGCTGGCAATATTTTCAGTTGTATTGCTTTCTAGTAAGATCTGGATAAAACTACGGCTATTTAAGCTGATTTTTCTTTCCCTCTGAAAATGGAATGTTCTGTTCTGATAGCTTTTTGTGTGGGTGGAGAGTATCGTCCTGAGTATTCTGGTTTCAGATGTTCCTTCCATTCCGTTTATTCCTAATGGCTCCAGGGCAAACAATCTGAGACGGCTGCAGCTTCAGATATGGACCGAACTTTAGATGAGGCAGCACATTTTTAAATCCTATAGGGCAAACAATGGTCTCTTTCCCTGCAAACATAGCCTATTCTATTTGTAATAAGCAGCTGTTGGTTGTATCTGGGAAGATGAAATGCTCTTGTTTTCCTAGTATGCCATTTTATGAAAGAACCCAATATTCTGTTTATTTGGGGGCTTCATGGACATGAAAATATTATTGCTTGATGGGCTGTCCCACCTCTGTCCATCCATTCTGTTTGATATGTGCCTTAATTTTGTTCTTGAAAACCTTCCTGCCAACACTGTGATTTATAGCCAGTCCCTGGGGACTCCTCAGCAGAAGATTTAGGCTTGGAACAGGAGAAATGCACAGCTTCAAAACCCAGCGCTCTGCATGCTGGAGGCTGTACTCAGGGTGCCTCCAGGCTGTCGGTGTTCTGTGGAAGGGATTCAGGCGCTTGCCGGATCATTAGCTTTATGCAATTAAAGTGGATTAAAGTGTTCTGTCTCCCTAGCTCAACAAATCCACTATTTAAAAAGGACACTCTTCGATTTGGGAAGTGGCAGGGAAGTGCACTGAAGTGCGAGTTGAACAAATGATTAATGGGAAGATGTCTAACTACCCAGCAAGCAAATTGGGATGAGTGCAGGATGAATGCTCATTGTCTCTACAACAACCCAACTGGCGCGAATGCTCAGCACAGATTGGACTTGATCTAATCTCTGTATAAGCTTTGTGCAGACAAACTGGGAAGAATGCTGAATAAACAGGTTGTCTTGAACAGCCCTAAGGCTTTTGCACCTGTGCCTTCCAGTAAAGTCTGTCTCTGCACTTTTTTCAGGCTTTTATTCTCGGCCATATGCATGAGAAACCCTTTTTGGTATCCTGTCTTCTTTTTCCAACAGAAGGCAGCAAGCAAAAGAATTATAAAAATGCAAAATGGTTGGAGCAGGACAATGGAACAGGCAGGGGAGGTTGCAGGGTGTCCCTTTATAAAACGAAAGCATAAAATCCTAAAAATTCCAGACTCTTTGCTAAACAGTGCAGATGAGTAAGCGCCCTGACACCCTCTTGCCTTGAAATGCAGTTGAAAATTCATTATTACCCAGTAGCTTTTCTTTTCTTTTTAAGAAAGGTACTGTAAAAATAGAGCCACTATCCTCCACTGAGCTTTCACCCTGACTCATTCATGTTCCTGTCCAGGGTGGCTTTGAGTACAAGCGAGCCATTGTTGAATGTATCATCGGCATCATTGAGGAGAACTCGGAGAGCAAGGAAACCGGACTCTCCCACCTGTGCGAGTTCATTGAGGACTGCGAGTTCACCGTCCTGGCCACTCGCATTCTCCACCTGCTGGGCCAGGAAGGGCCTAAGACCAACAACCCTTCAAAGTACATTCGTTTCATTTACAACAGAGTCGTCTTGGAACACGAGGAAGTCAGGGCAGGTACATGCACACATACAAGGAGCTTATTGAGTCAGGTTGTCGGTCAGTCTAGCTCAGGATTGTCTGGGCTACCTGGCTGTGGCTCTCCAGGATTCAGGCAGGCAGGAGTCTTTCCAGTCCAGAGGTGCCAGGATTGGAACCTGGGACCTACTGCCTGCAAAGTGTGACAGCCTCTCCTCCTCTTTATGCCGTTGGGGGTAGATGAACTTTCCTGACTTGAAATCAAATCAAGGTAAATGGTCACTTGCTGGAATGGTCAAATCGAGGTAAATGGTCACCCAGCTGGAAGGGACAATGGACAGGGATGGTGGAAATTGTAGTTCAGCAGCATCTGGAGGGCCACAGATCTTCCATTCCGGATGTAAAGAATGTACTGATAAAGAACGATGCTACCTTACATGTTATAAGAGGATATCAGCTGCAAGGGATCGTTCAGATACTTGTGTTATATGTTAGTTCAGATACTTGTGTTATATGAGGTTCTAATGATAACGTAAAAGCTATTTGTTCCTGGATCAGTCCTGTGAATATATTCCTATTCCATGCTTGGCTAAACCTTTAAGGCAGTGGTTTTCAACCAGTGGGCCATGGCACCCTGGGGTTCGCACCATGCATGATGGTGAGGGGTGCTGCAGGCAACACCAACCTCTGTCCCTCTTTCATTCCCTCCCTTCCTCTGATGCCCTCTCACGTCTCTGACTCCCAAAGGCTTGCACAACTGTTTATTGCAGCAGCCCTGGCTACAAGTTCCCCAGGTGAATGATGCCTCTGGGGCTGGCCAGGGGGTGCTTCCCAGGGCCCTGTGGGACAGCATGAGGATGCACCTCTCTTTGGGGCAGGGGAAGCAGCTCAGAGACCAGGGGCAGCTCCAGCAGCTTCCTGGAGGACTCCCAAGGAGAGGAGAGGAGAGAGGAGGCTGAGGGAATACTTCGCAAGGGAGAGTGTTTGAAAAGGGGTGAGGGACTGCCAGCTCCGCAGGCAAGGGGTGACATAACTGGGCTCCTGAGCCCCACAAGGATGCTGCAGAAAGAAGGTAGTTGGTCAAGGGAACCGTGGACCCAAAAAGGTTGAAAACTTCCGCTTTAAGCGGCTTCCCACACTGTCTTCTCCAGCTGATCATCCCTGTTTCCTTTCTTGCTTACAGGTGCTGTGAGTGCTCTGGCTAAATTTGGGGCTCAGAATGAAGAAATGCTCCCCAGTGTCCTCGTGTTGCTGAAGAGGTGAGTTGTGATTAGAGCAGCATGACCACATAGATCTAACACAAAAAAACTCTCCCTGGGAAAGATGTGTAGTTTTTTGCTGTTGAGACAGCTCTGGAAAAAGCCAGACATGCTGACTGTGTGGCCTAAACTGATTTCATAATTACTCCTGCTGCTGTGTGGTCAGAGAGGGCTGGCATGGACTACAGTACCCTGCAGGAATCTGATTGGATGTGGAAGTCCTGCTGATTTTCCCCAAGCAAACGATGCACAGACCTGTTTTAAATTTCTGGCTTCCTTCTGATTTAGAAAAACTGGCTGGCTGGTCAGTGCTACTAGAAACCCAGCCAGATAGGCGGGGTATAAATTATATTATTATTGTTGTTGTTGTTATTGTTATACCATTGCAGCAAGGACTGTTGCTGTTGGATTCATGTCCCTGGCCAAAGAGGCAGAGCAGACAGAATTGAGACATCAGGGTTTCATGTGGCTGGATTTGAGGATAGAGTCAGTGCAGAAGGCTTAAGAAAATGAACAAAACATTTTTAACGGGAGCAGTAACGTCTCACTTTGCAAATCCCCAAAATAATAAAAACCGGGGGAGGGGAAACGCAAAATTGGAAAATGCCAGATAAAAATATAAGACTTCCTCAGATGGAATAGAGGAGAACTGTTAGAGGCCTAAACATAATAACCAAAAAGTGCTGACACAGCCTTGGGTTTGCTTCCAGAAGGAGGACTGAAGGAGGGCAGGGGTTGCGTGCATTGATGCAGTTCTCTGATCTTAGTCTCTGCAACAGATTAGGAGCTTAGCAGGGTCAGCACAGATGCCTTGGTCGAAAGAAGGGATTGTTCCCAGGCTCGGATGCACTGAGGTGGCCACCCATTGCAGATTCACTCTTGTATTCGGCACCACAAAACAGTCTTAATGGGCTCTGAGTAAGCAGCTGTTTCCTGACAGTTATCAGCACTGGGGCAGGCTATATATGCTGCTGATCCCTTCACCACAGAGCATGCCGTCCTCTTTACTGACCATCTGGATTGGATTAACTTGGATAGATCCATTTGAATTCAAGTGATTCCCACTGAGCAGAGCTCTCTGATCTTGATTTCAGGTGTGTGATGGATGATGACAATGAAGTGAGAGACAGGGCCACGTTCTACCTGAGTGTCTTGGAGCAGAAACAAAAAGCCCTCAACGCTGGCTACATCCTGAACGGTAACCAAGATGCCGATTTGGGGGCATGTGAAACGTAAAGTCATATTTACGGCTAGAATTTGCCAGAATGTGGAACAGGTGTTTTGGGGAGTTTAAAAAAAATAAATAAATCTTGAAGACTGTGACAAAGATTTGACAGTTAGAATTGTAGGTGCTGTAGTTTGGTTTGAAACTTCTGTTGTGTTTTTCTTTTATTTTCTTTTTTAAAAAGCTGACTTTCTTTTTTTTTATAAATTTTTTATTGGTTTTTCAACACATATTAAAAGACAATACAACACAATACATAAACAAACAAACATATAAACACGTATAATTTCTTAACCTTTTTTCCTTAAACCTTCTTTCAACGACTTCCCCATACCTCCCCTTTCTGCATCCCTGTTTTAAATCTTAAACCCCTAATTTCAATTACTTATAACACTTTCTTTAAATCTTTTTTCTCGTATCCAATTGTTTGTCACTGCAATTCTATTTTGCATTACCCAAGACATTTTAACACTCATTAATTTTACAACAGTTCTTAAGATAAACTTTAAATTTCTTCCAATCTTCTTCCACCGTCTCTTTCCCTTGGTCACGGATTCTGCCAGTCATCTCAGCCAGTCCCATGTAGTCTATCACCTTGGTCTGCCATTCTTCCAGTGTGGGTAGCTCTTGTGTCTTCCAATACTTTGCTAAGAGTACTCTTGCTGCTGTTGTAGCATACATAAAAAACGTCCTATCTTTCCTTGACACCAATTGGCCCACCATGCCCAGGAGGAAGGCTTCTGGTTTCTTCACGAATGTGCATTTAAGCACTTTTTTCATTTCATTATAAATCATTTCCCAGAAGACCTTGATCCTTGGGCACGTCCACCAAAGGTGGTAGAAAGTACCTTCAGTTTCCTTACATTTCCAACATTTATTATTGGGCGTATGATAAATTTTTGCAAGCTTGACTGGGGTCATGTACCACCTATAGATCATTTTCATAATGTTCTCTCTTAAGGCATTACATGCCGTAAACTTTATACCGGTAGTCCATAACTGTTCCCAGTCAGCAAACATAATGTCATGACCAATGTCTTGTGCCCATTTAATCATAGCTGATTTAACCGTCTCATCCTGTGTATTCCATTTCAACAGCAAGTTATACATTCTTGACAGATTCTTAGTATTGGGTTCCAATAGCTCTGTTTCTAATTTTGACCTCTCCACCTGGAAGCCAATTTTCCTGTCCAATTTGAAAACTTCATTTATCTGGTAATAATGAAGCCAGTCTCTTACTTTGGACTTCAATTTCTCATAACTCTGCAATTTCACTTTTCCCTCCTCATGTTCTATAATTTCCCAATATTTTGGCCATTTGGATTCCATATTAAGTTTTTTCACTTCCTTGGCTTCCATTGGTGACAACCACCTAGGGGTTTTGTTTTCCAACAAATCTTTGTACCGAATCCAAACATTGTATAGTGCTTTCCTAACAATATGGTTTTTAAAACCTTGATGGGTTTTAACCTTGTCATACCATAAATATGCATGCCAGCCAAATCTGTTATTGAACCCTTCCAAATCCAAAATGTCTGTGTTTTCAAGAAGCAGCCAGCTCTTCAGCCAGCAAAAAGCCGCTGATTCATAATACAGCTTTAAGTCCGGCAGGGCAAACCCCCCTCTTTCTTTTGCATCAGTTAGTATCTTAAATTTTATTCTGGGCTTTTTGCCCTGCCAGACAAATCTAGATATGTCTTTTTGCCACCTCTTGAAACAATCCATTTTATCCAAAATCTGCAATGTTTGAAACAAAAACAACATTCTCGGCAAGACATTCATCTTAATAACAGCGATTCGGCCTAACAAGGAAAGTCTCAAATTTGACCATACTTCTAAATCTTTCTTAACTTCTGACCAACATTTCTCATAGTTATCTTTAAATAAATTCACATTCTTAGATGTCAAATTAATCCCCAGGTATTTCACCTTCTTTGCTACCATTAAACCAGTTTCACTCTGGAACTTCTCTCTTTCAGCAACTGTTAGGTTTTTATCCAATACTTTCGTTTCTCTGGTTTCTCTTCAGATCGTATAAATCTTTCGCCTTTTATTAAAAAGCTGACTTTCAAATTGCTCAGGTTAGACTGGGAAGCTGTTTTGTAGCCCAAAGTCTCAGGGCAGGTTTTATACTGATATCAAAATTGTTCACAATCACATAAGACAAACCAAAAGGAAGGTCATGCATACATCTGCTCAATAAATCCGTAGCTCTAACTCAGGGAAGTTAAAATTCTCAGCTTGTTCACCCTACCACCTCAAAACAATGCCACCCCAGCTTACTTTTTAAGAAACAAATTACAGTGGTACCTTGCAAGACGAATGCCTTGGAAGACGAAAAACTCGCAAGACGAAAGAGTTTTTCGTTTTTTGAGTTGCTTTGCAAGACGAATTTCCCTATGGGCTTGCTTCACAAGACGAAAACGTCTTGCAAGTTTGTTTCCTTTTTCTTAAAACCGCTTGAAGAGGTGCAGTTGCGACTTGACCGTGCTTCGCAAGACGAAAAATTCGCAAGACAAAAAAACTCACAGAACGAATTAATTTCGTCTTGCGAGGCACCACTGTATATTTTATTGAAAAGTTTCAGTGAGAAAATAAAGTAGGGGGGGGGCGGGAATGAAAAAGGAAGAGAGACCCGTAGCTTACTTAACTCTTATTTATGCTAAAATTCACCACATTGGCTTTTGTCAAAGCTATATACAGACTGACAAGGCCAGCTCAAAATGTTTACCTGCCTGAAGTGAAGCACAAGTCTGCCCCTTCTCCTCCCGACTCCCCATTCCATATGGAGAAGCCAACTGGCCTGGCCTCTGAACCTTCCTTTGACACTGGTGATGGGATAGCATCCTATGCTGCATATGAGACAGCTGGCTAGTTTTGGGGAGCCAAAAGAGGCTGTGCAGCATACGTGCAGGTCTATCCTCCAATGGAAGGGAATGACCAGGAGGCTTAGGAGGGACCGGACCCTGCTGCCCATCTACCCCAGTATCTGCTGCCCAAGGCACTTTGCCTAACAGTAGGGCCGGCCGTGCAGATTGATTTCCGTTCTATCCCAACCTAGTAACCGTCACCTTCCAACCAGCTCATCATTTTCACCTTTAACATAGTGCAGTTCCTCTCAGCCAAGGGGGTTGGTTAGAAAGAAGGAACAGGAAGGAAAGGCAATAGATGACTCCTTATTTCCACACCCGCCAAGCTAGGACACCAAGTCTATTGTGCAGCATTGATGAATTGATGGTGGTGTAGGGGAAGAAGAAGAAGAAGAGTTTGGATTTGATATCCCGCTTTATCACTACCTGAAGGAGTCTCAAAGCGGCTAACATTCTCCTTTCCCTTCCTCCCCCACAACAAACACTCTGTGAGGTGAGTGGGGCTGAGAGACTTCAGAGAAGTGTGACTAGCCCAAGGTCACCCAGCAGCTGCATGTGGAGGAGTGGAGACGCGAACCCGGTTCCCCAGATTACGAGTCTATCGCTCTTAACCACTACATCACGCTGGCTCTCGGGAAGGGGGAAGGCTTGGTGGATAGCCCTGATGGCTCCTTTTTGGTTGCCAGCATTTACTGATACTTTTCAAGTCTGTCTAATCTATTTGTGGGTCAGCGAAGATGGCTTCGTGTAGCATGAAGGGCAAATGGGGATTTTAGCCTGATTTCCAGATCTGCTTCTCTTCCTGTGCAGATTGTATAATAAGGGATGGCAGAGCCTCTGTGCCCCCTGAGCCCTGAATGGGAACAGATGCATGCCAGTTGTTTTGTACACAGCTCTCAGGAGGAGAGTCATCTCCATAGATACCCTTTTGAGGTTATGAGTGTCCCCAGCTCCCTGAAATGCAGATATTCATCAGGAATGGATTTGCAGTGAAGCGTTTGGTTCCTCTGCATCTGGATAGGAATATCTCCTCAGTGGGTAGTTGCTCCTAGCTCAATCAGCAACCCATTTAAGCTGTAGGGGATTAAATTGGCCCCAAGCCAAGCCCTTTAAGCAGGTTTTGGGATGAGGCCATATGGAAGAGCAGATGTGGAGACTTAATTGAGCTCTGATTTATAAGGCGACAAAGAGGTCCCTGGTTTCCTGTTAAGTTCAATTTTGGTCACCCTTTCTCTTCTCCAGGATTGACTGTATCCATCCCTGGCCTGGAGAGGGCGCTGCACCAATATACACTGGATCCTTCTGAAAAACCCTTTGACCTGAAGTCTGTTCCCTTGGCAACTGCCCCCATCACTGAACAAAGAACAGGTAATTGTAGAAATAACAAGGGACAAACTTTCTCATCAGTGTCTAGCACAGCACATTTCTTGGGGCCTTTCCAGTTCTCTCTGCCCTTTCAAGGTGGCCCAGCTTGAATTTCATGGGCCCTTTTCACAGCAGCACCTGCGATATTATGAATTGCTTCAGTTTCATCTTGCTAAGACATCAGGGACCGTTTTCTTTTCCCCTTACGCTGCTACCCGATCAGAATATTGGTGCCATCTTCTTCCATTACTGTAATCAACCTGCTGTTTGTTCCAATTCTGGCTCTCCTCCCACCTCCTGTCCTGGTTTTCTAAATGAGCACCAAAAATAAGGTGCTGTTTCTCTGTAAGAGGTTCGATTCCCCTTTTGAATTACCACAAGAGAGCTTCAGGTTAGCAAACGTGAATTACTGTACATGTGCTGTGTTTTTCTTGCTCCATTTGCAGAAAATGCTCCGGTGTCTGCCATCAAGCAGCCAGAGAAAGTGGCAGCAACCAGACAAGAAATATTCCAAGGTATGATATCACCTTGTATTTGAGAAGAGAATGTGACAGTTGAGCAACTTGTAGGATTATTCCCTCAGTCTTTCGATATCTGAGAGTTTTCTGATAGATGAAGTGTGTTAACTAGAAATGTTTTTGGGGAGAGTAGGTCAAGATCAACTACTTTTTAATGTATATAGCAGGTGGGGGAACTAGATCTGGCCACTGGGCCAACTTTGACTAAATAGAAATGGACAAATTGCCAGTTCCAGATGGCATCCACCGCAAGAACTCAAATGTGAAATTGTTGATATTATAAACAGAAATATGAAACTTGTCCCTCAGATCAACAAGCATACATTAGCTACTTTCCAGTTCTCAGGTAACGCCATTTTTAAAAAAGGGATCCAGCGAGGATCCTGAAAGTTATAGGTCAGTTAGCTTAATGTTTGTTTGGGGGAAACTGGTGGAAAGTATTGTTAAGGATAAACTAGCCAAGCATATAAGAACAAGTCTTGCTGAAGTAGAACCAGCTTGGCTTCTGTGAGGGAAAATCCTTTCTCACAAACCTATTAAGAGTTCTTTGACAGTGTCAACAAGCATAGATAGAGATGATCTGTGGTGTACTTTGACTTTCAAAAAGCTTTCCACAAGGTACCTCACCAAAGACTGCTGAGTAAGCAATTCCTGAATCAAAAATTGGTTAGGTGCTAGAAGCAGAGAGCAGGAATAAATGGAAGTCCCCCAAAGATCAGTACTGGGACCTGTGATTTTTAACTTGTTCATAATTGAATAGGATGCTGGACTAGATGGTCCATTCTCCTGATTCAGCAGGCTCTTCTTCTGTTGTTCTGTACTTAAATGTTTTTATCCATGTTTTACAGATGAGGGGACTGAGGCTGGGAGTTGTTTATTCCCCAAGCTATGGTCTAAGTAGAGCAGAAATCTTGAATAGGTTCCACTTGCCAATTCTTTCTCTCTCTCTCTCTGTCCTTGCACTTGACTTTAGAACTCATGCTCTGACAGTGAATGGAAACCTATTTGTTGCCTTTTTAAAAACTGTATTTTAGAACAATTAGCTGCCATCCCAGAGTTCCAAGAACTTGGCCCGCTGTTCAAGTCCTCTTCCGAGCCAGTGGCTCTTACAGAATTGGAGACGGAGTATGTGATCCACTGTACCAAGCACACATTCACAAACCACATGGTGTTCCAGGTGGGTACTGCGTTGAAAATACATGAGTAGTGACAGTAGTCTCTTCCATTTATAGATGGGTTAATGTCTTGACATCTCAGAGCTGTTTACAGTATAATATGTGCACAGTGGGTGCAATAAAAATAATGTCACATGGTTTACCTTCAAATAAACGCCAAATATGGTTTCCATATCCATGAAAACAGTATCAGTATAAATAAAGTCAAATAACATTTGAGGCAGCATAAGGTAGAATCCTAACAAACATAAAACACCCTTTTCATACCGCCACTTGCCCAGTCTCATGCTTGCAACATCCGTTCCCCAGTCACTACAATCATTCACTACCTCTGTCAACCAACCAATTGCACTCAGCACCCACATACAAAGGATTGCTGCCAATCGTATACATATAAGAGACTCTCCTTCTCTGGAGGCTAGGACCCTAGCCAATGGGTTCAAATTACAAGAAGGGAGTTTCTGACAAAACATCTGGAGGAACTTTCAGACAGTAAGAGCTGTTCCAGCAGTGGAACGGGGTCCCTCGGGAGGTGGTGGACCCTCCTTCCTTGGAGGTTTTTAAGCAGAGGTTGGGTGGCCATCTGTCATGGATGCTTTAGCTGAGATTCCGGCATTGCAGAGGGTTGGACTAGAGTAGACGCTCCTCAGGGCCCCTTCCAACTCTATGGTTCTGTGATTCTACATATGCTTGCACACCTCTCTGTCGTCCATCCAGGCAGTCAAGAGGCATACTTAGAGGTCAAGGACATATTCTCGTGAGATAAAGCACTCAGAGGTTCAAAGCAGGGCTGTGGCTGGTGAAGAGATTGTGGCCTGGGTCAAGTCTCAAGAGGCTTAGTTAGTTAGAGAGCTGCCTTTGGTCCCTGGTTCTGAGGTTCCCCATCCCTGCCCTAAGACTTAACCACATTGGGTCTGGGTTTAAACAAAATGAGTAACCGTGGTTCATTAGAAACAGAAGCAGAACTTTCCAATCTTCTTGTGGCTGAACTGGAGGGGGAGAATGGGGGGCATGCAAATAACACGGAGGCTTAGTGCCTAGAATGATTCATTTGGGGTTGTCCCTTCCAGAGGCCTCAGACCAGAGCATTTCCCTCAGCTAAGCAGGGTCAGATGATTGATGCATGCAGCACAGCTCCACGAGGGTAGGTTGGATTAGCTTACAGCAAGGCACAGGCTCCTTTTTATATCTGAAAGATGGGGAGATGTCCTAGTGGGTGTCTACCTGACCCCATTCCAATGCTAAGAACCACTTTTGATGCTGATTATAAAATATATGCAGATTTGTTTTACTACTGAAAGTGTATATGCCTTGGGAAATGTGCACTCCAGTGGTGATGCTGGAGGATGGAAAGCCATTCTTAAGGATGTTTCATCCCAAGCAATATTGTAGCACAGGAAGCCAATGCAGGTGACACTCAACTTACGCTGGGATTATGTTCCGGGGATAGGGTGTAAAGCCAAAATTGTGTATTGTCAAAACTCATGGGGCTCAATGGCATGGCAGGTGGGATTGCCAAAGTCTTTCCCCCCCAGAAATATGCCTCTTTTCCACCCATTTTTTTATTTGATTGATTGATTGTCAAACACTTAAAGCTGAATAGTTAAATGTGTGTAAGTTGTGAGTTACTGTATATGGAAATTGGATCTTCATGGAAGCAGGCTCTGTGCCTATGCTGGCTCAAGAACTGCACTGGCTTACAGTTTAGTTGGGTGTGGAGGGTCAACCCAGGACCAGTGCAGGCACTATGTCTGTAGATGCACTAAAGCAGATGCCTTCTGCAGTTATCGCTTTAAATGTGGGTCTTAATAGTGTGTCTTTGAAAACTATTGTTGGAAACCAGTTAACCTGAAAGACCGCCTACTCCTCTGTAAACCAGCAATATCATTTATATCCTCTGCATATCTCACCCTACAGAATGTTATAGGATGGTGCCCCCAAAATGGGCATTTTCCGCTATTGCCCCTATATTATGGAATACCCTTCCCTCTGAAGCAGCAACCACCAGTCACTTCAGATATCTTATAAAGAAACATATTTTGGCCCAGGTTTTCCCTAATCCCTAAGATCATACTCTGTCTTAATGTAAATTCCCTGAATTTTTGTTTTTATATATTACTTTTATACAGTATTACCCTTTTACTGAGCCCAGGATCTCCGTACATAGGGCCCAGGTTTGCGCCGTGGAGAGGTCACTTCGGTGCTGCTAACACAGCAAAAACAACAGGGGGGGCAGCAGTTATGAGTTTCTGGTCTCTGCAGCCACAGCAGGTTGCTGTGATTCTCTGACAGCCTGGCTTTGCTCCCCGAGGAACACTCCGTTGTCTCTTGAGACAGACAGATACCAACAATTGGTTTTATGTTGTGTTTTTTGTTTCGTTTTTGTGTTGTATATTGCTCAGAATTATTTTTAAAGAAAGATTAAGTGACTTAGAAATGCTTTTAAATAAACAACAGCCCCAAACTTTACAGTAAAGTACATTCATCATTTTGTGCCATGACGTTCCTTGATTTTCCCTGATAGTTTGACTGCACAAACACCCTGAATGATCAGATCCTGGAAAATGTCACAGTGCAGATGGAGCCAACTGAGGCATATGAGGTCATTGGTTACATACCTGCCAAAAGTTTGCTGTACAACCAACCTGGCACTTGCTATACATTGATTGCATTGCCTGAAGAGGACCCAACAGCAGGTAACAAGATTTTCTCTGTTTTCTTCCCTTCTCAGTCAGACCAAGCTGCCTTGTAGTTCTGAGCTTGCAGCCGCTGTCCATTTTAACAGACGTTAAATGACTTTTGAGAATTCACGTACTTTTTATTTGAAGACTTGTCTCAAATGCAGTGCTCGGTCCTGTCAGTGCAAGGATCTGTTTTGCACAGTGGGACTGACTTTGCCTTCACATGCCCTGCACCCAACTAAAATGCTCCAAATGGGAGCCAGGGGGATTCTGGAACAGATTTAGAGGTGTGCTTGGAGAGAAAGGGGAATGTACCATTGTGACAGCGTAAATTCTTGTGCAGATGGGACAGTTTATTAGCACTGCATTGGACACAAGCCTATAATAACAGTGTGTGAACTGTAGGCCTAAAGACTTCTAGACACTCTTTCTGTAGAAAAACCTTGTTTACCTTGAGTGAGGTTGGTAGGTTAATTTGACTTTTCTGTCTAGGGGAGAACTGTCTTGTTGGGAAATTATAACTTTACAAGCACTTCTCTCAGTCCTCAGTGACTTAATAAATAGGCAGACTGGACATAGGAGCTGAGACAGGAATATAAATTAACTTGTGCATTTCACATTTCTTTGTGCTTGATTTTTTTCTTTTTCTTTTTGCCCTTTCTGCAGTGGCCTGTACGTTCAGCTGCATGATGAAATTCACTGTCAAGGACTGTGACCCGAACACCGGTGAAGCAGAGGAAGAGGGCTATGAGGACGAATATGTGGTAAGAGGAGATTTAGCTACTTTCCTGTCCCTTTTTCAATGTCTCCTGGTCAGGTGGTGAAATGTGAGCCAAGGCAAGGCCATCCAGGGTGACATAGCTTTGCTTCCTGACCTCCTCTGGGGAGCTGTGGCTTGATCTAACAAATGCATTAGAAAGCCTGTCTCATCAGGGCCAGAGGATGGATTGACCAGCTTCTGAGCTAACAGGCTGTTCAGTCTCAGCATGTCCAGATGGCTAAGTGTCAAACCTGGGGTGCCCTGTCACCAGCTGCTCACACACAGACCTGGCTTATAACCAGCTGAATGTTGGCAGCCATTTACTTGAAGGCTGTGACATCTCCCTGGGGCATGACTACTCTGAGCTCCCTGTTCTATCCCCACATTTCATGGATAAAATGCTCCAGCAAAGCTGTTTTGCTTGTAATCTTTTGGATAAGGAAGTTTTTTTTAAGCAAAATACACCCTTCCCGGCACACTTAAAATACCAAAGGCTCTATTTCCCCCCCCCCCCCAAGTATGAATACATAATAATATGCTCTAGAGACTGTAGCTGATGCGCTGTGTGGAGGATAGTGATGAAGCCAGCTTTTCTCCTCAGTGGGTTTCATTTTATGTATCAGGGCCATTGATTTCCTGTCAGCTTAGGGCACCATGGAAGTGTTCTGAGTGTCAAACCTACAGGAACATTTTTTCAGGGAGGGCTCCTTTTTCCCCCTTGCCTGGGAGTTGTTGTTTTTTACTCCAACCATGCAACTGATATTTCGAGCCTGGGCTGTTTTGCCTGCTCCTGTGCAGAGATTTTGCTTGCCCTAAGACTTGTCTTCTCCCTGCAGCTTCAGTCCCATTACACAGGGTGGCGTTTCTTTTTTCCGCTCTGAAGAGCAGACTGCACAATGCAACTTGAACCTGGCTCTGATCTATTGATTTTGCTTCTCTGTTTCTTCCTCCCCACCCCCACCCAAGTGTCTGGCAGTTCTGCTGAGAGTCACATCCGCTGTATGCGCTGCTCCGAAAGCTGCCCGCTAAAAAGATTATTTAAGAATGGAAAAAAGTGACAGCGATCAGTCTGCATTTGTGCCATATTAGAAACATAAATGACATGCTGTGTCATGCTGCTAAAGGCTCAAAACATATTCTTTCTCTCTCTCTTTTGGCTGGTGTGCAAAGTTATTTCTTGGAAGGGCAGCACAAGCCTCTCCTTCATATGCAGACCATAATGTGAGTCAGGCTCCCTACAGGGAGGCCTTGTGTTATGAGGAGACCAAGTCCCCTTCCTCACCCTCAGGAAATATCATGCAAATCCGTCTGTTTTGCATATTCTTCTTCTTTGGCGATCACTTGTAGCCGAGTAGGATTGTCTTCCCTAAGTTTTAACACTGAGTCCGTAAGTGACTGTGGAGGCCAATTCTGGACCCACACGTCCTTCCACAGTGGGGACATTGGTTCCCGGGCGGAAGTTGATCACGGTGTGGATTTGCCAAGCGTGCCTTCCTCTTAGCACGTTTCTCTCTTGCGTTCCGAGTTCGAATGTCTTCAAAGTCCATGACACCTTTGGTAAAGGCTGTAGAGCACCCAACTCACACATAGCAGGCATGATTCGTGGGATGAACTCCGTCAGTAGAAGCCCAGTGGAAGTGCTCCCGCTTGTGCAGCAGGGCTTTTCCAACCACCTCTTCCACTGTGTCCCCCCCCCCCATTGGCTTTTGGAGGAGATGGTCGGGAAAACCCTCAGAAGAGCATGCAGGGAGAGGGGCAATCCTTCCATCTGGCAAGCTGATGTTTGTAATGGCGTGACTTGGAAGGGCACACCACTCCTCCGTCCAGCGTGTGATTTGGGTGCTGGCCCAGTGATTCTGTGGAAAGATGGGCATTAAGGGATGTTGAAGACTAGATGGCTGGTAAAGGAGAGGGACTACAGAAGAGAAGGCAGAGTCACAGGCCTATAGAGTACTCTGCAAAATGCAGAACACCTTGGCCAGCATCCCTCTAAATGCAGGGGTGAGGAACCTTTTTGACTCCAGGGCCCAAATCCTCATTAGGATCAGCCTCATGGGCCGAATTCTGTGGGTGGGTGTGGCTGCCGATCTGTCAGTCACATGACTCATGATTGGCAGGTGGCCAAGCTGGGGGGAAATGCAAGCCCTTTAAAACGTTCTCCTGTCTTAAAGCTGCTAAGTGCCCTTTGAAGCAGCCTCCAAACCCTCCTTTAAATTGGAAGGGGAGAGATGCCTTAATGTGACGGGGGTTACAGCTGTTCAATGAGCCAATGGCAAAGCTGGATACAGAGTGATATCATTTCACATGTCCTTTTTTTATATATTAGCTGGAAGACATTGAGGTGACCATAGCAGATCACATCCAAAGGGTTCTGAAGCCAAATTTTGGAGCAGCCTGGGAAGAAGTTGGCGATGAGTTTGAAAAAGAAGAGACTTTCACGTTATCCACAGTGAAAACACTGGAAGGTAATATTTGTGGGGCTCTTGATATACTTTCTCCCTCTCCCCCCCCCCCGAATTTTTAAGTATTTTCTCTTGGATTCTGATATGGTCCCCAATATATTTCTTTCCACAGAGGCAGTAGGCAATATTGTCAAATTTCTAGGGATGCAGCCCTGCGAGCGGTCAGATAAAGTGCCTGAAAACAAGAACTCTCATGCCTTGTACCTGGCAGGTGAGTTGTTGTGCTAATATATTGGTTTCAATTTTTGTGGTGATCCTAATGGGTATGGCTGAGTAGATAACTTATAAAGTAACTACCAAAGTATAACACTGGATAACTGTTAGCCAAAACATTATTAATGTAAGAGCCATTCTAATTTTCAGGTCTTTTTCTTTTTAAGTGTCGTATGTTTCTTTGGAATTTTAGTTTAATGCTCTCGAGGTAGCAGAGATGCAGAATTCTTCTAAGGATTTGAGATGCTGATGGATAGCCTAATGCTGTTGTCCTACTCATATCTATCTACTACAGGTGTATTTCGGGGTGGCCATGATCTCTTGGTTCGTTCTCGTCTTGTCCTGACAGACACTGTGACAATGCAAGTCACAGCACGGAGTGGAGAAGAACTTCCTGTGGATGTTGTCATGGCCTCTGTTGGTTAAACACAATATAGGACTTGATATTTCAAACTCTGAAGCCAAAGGGGGTGTTGGAAATGTATCCCCACTACTCTGGATGCTGAGAGAATCATTAGAACATTAGCTCTTTTTCTAACGGGGGGGGGGGAACATTGTGTGAGTTTAAAGCTAGTCTTTAAAGTATGATCAGAGGTTTTCTGAGATACTGAACCAGTAATTTTTTTCAGGATCTCTAAACCATTTCAAAAGAGCATCCTTTTCATATCAAACTCTGCAGGATCCCAGTGCCTAAAGATGCTCACACCAGCTCCTGTTGTAGTAACAGTGTGTCAGATCCTTTCTGTGATCAGTGAGAGCCCTTCCCATTATGGCAATTTCTATTTGTGTTTGACATGTTTTAAGCCCTTCAAAACAGATCATAAAACTAAAAGCATGAATTTACTCTCATTGCCGCTAGCAGTTTAGTTTCTTTATGGTGGCATTAAAACAGACCTTACCTGTATCCAATAAAATACAGTAACGCAAAAAGGCTGCCTTGGTATTCTCAAGAATTTGAAAGGAAAAAAATGCCTCAGAGTAGTATCTCTCACCCACATTAGAATGCAATTGCAGCCACAGAGTACAAATTCAGTGGACCTATTACTTGTTCATATGAAAACTGACTGACTTCCCTTTCCATTAAGGATAGTTGACCCCAGTTTTTCTTTCAGTAAAACGATTAAGTTATGCACAAATGTAAAAAGATGTTTCTGGTGGCAGTAATTGGCAGCAGAGAAGCAGCAGGGGTGATCTAGAGTGGAGAAACAGTGAATAGAGAAATGTTTAGCTTCTGACCCCACTATATTGCTCCTATTCACCCTCTACCAAAGCAGTTTTTCCATGCTAACAACAGCAAAATAAAGCAATTGGCCTACCATGTTACACAGTTTGCTCCTAAAATAGGATGTCTCTTTTTTGTATTTTGCAGTATCTGGAAAAAAGAATTGGTCTAATAAATTGCTGATCATCAGATTGCTTCATTGATTGTAATGCAATTGTTTAAATAATTAGCCAGCATTTTATTTTGTGGAAGGTACTTGGAGTTTTGTTTTATTTATACGTGCTAATACTGTGCTTTGTTCTACTCTGCATAATTTTGTACATAAAAGTTGTGCCATGTAAGCCAAGATTTAAACAGTATAGCGTTCTTTTTGAAAAGTATGTGGTTGGTCATTATGGTTGTGCAGGGGGTTGTGTACAACCACATTTCATAATTATATGGCTTTGGCAAGGGGAGGAATAGTTTTACAGAGAGCATATAAGGGCAAGTTCACCCATAAGTTATATGCTCAGGCTTTACATTCAGCAAAGCTCCTGCCAGTTCTGGTTCCTTCAGAGTCTACTTGCAGAGTCCATACATTTTCAAACACATCACTCATATTCACATTATCATTTATAGGGGTTGTTCCCCAAATACCTTGCATGTAGCTCAAAAAATGTGTGCAATGGCCCTAAGAATTGTCAAAGACGGCACCAGATATGTTCAGCATTAAAACACTTCTCTTCCATCTGCTTCAAACTCCCATTAGCAAGATGCCTTGTATTAAGTCAGATCATTGGTTCATCTACTCCAGGATTGTCTACTCTTGAACAGCAGTGGCCCTCCTGGGTCTTTCCCATCCCTACCTGGAAATGCTAAGAATTGCACCTGGGAGCGTCCATTTGCAAAATAGTTTGCTGTTCCACTGAGCTACAGTTCTCCAAGCAAGTCTCTTGCTGTGTTGTGATCATTCTCCCACCCCAGCAAATGCACATCTTCTGGTTTTGCCTTACACATTGTCTTTTCGCAGCTCAGAAGTTTGGGGTACTGATATTCAGGGCTTGTGACGCCTGTTTTTATAGCTGTTGCTAAAGTCTGTCTTTACATGGCAATGGGCTATCCTGCACCAGGAACATATCTCCTGGATTCGTCAGCTTGATTCTATTTCTATACTCTGTTGATGAAGTCAACCTGCTGTCCTTGTGCATTCAAAGCGTATGGGGCAGCAGCACAAATGGGAAAAAAGATAACCAAACAGAAAACAGCCAGGTGCGATGACTGCCAACATCACTTCATGGCCTGTAGAAAAAGAGAACAGGTTATCCTCTCAGTGGCAGAGGATGGATGATGTCAGGGTGGAATTCAGGGACAGGGAGGGCAGCCAGCCTACCTCCATGTTTTAAAAAGTGGCCTCACCCTTGGAGTCTCAATATTAAACCTTTTAATTGTCTTAGTTTAATAGAAATATATAGAACATATATAGAGATAACATAATGGAAGACGACAGGGTCCCCAAGGATGTGCTCTACGGGGAGCTGGCTTCAGGCACCAGGCCTGTTGGCAGGCCAATTCCATGTTACAAAAATGTCTGCAAATGTGAGGTTAAAGGCAGGGAACATTAAGCCCGCTGTGTGCGAATCCCTTGTAGGCGACTGCAGGACCTGGAGACAAGCAGTCATGTCATATATCCATAGTAGTGACCAGAGGAGGAATGACCGCTAGGAAGAATGCAGAAGGAAGAAAGGCCATGATGCATCTGCAGTAGCACAACCGGATGCCTTCATCTGCCCCAGCTGCAACAAAACAGGTCTCGCATGTATCAGTTTCTACAGCCACAGCAGGCGCTATAGTTCTCCAACAGATTGACTCCCCCCCCCCCGAAGGTGCACTCCTCCATTATCTCCTGAGACAGACAGATGCCAATAAACTTGCAAGGAATCATGGCCAATGTAGTAATTGCTGAGAGTGAATTCCTGTTTAAGTATTATTTGTTGCTATTTTGAGAGTTAATTTTATTGTGTACTATCATATTCTAATGCATTATTGAATATTACTTAATTTGATATAAGTTGTTTAAGTCTATTATGATTTATTTGTATTGGATCAGATTGCAAAAAGGTGTGTGATCTTTACTTTTTTCAGCTGTAAACCACCTTGTGTTAGTAATATAGAAAGGCGGTACGTATACAAATTAAAAGTGAAATGACATGAAAACAGGATATCCCAAGTGTGTGGCTCCATACTGCAATCCCAACTGCGATTTAAGTTAAGCCGCATTGAATATTGCGGGAACATGGCCTAAGATTGTGCTGGATAGTTTTACTGCAGAAATCCTGGGGCATACACGAGCACGCTTGATAACATGCATTTTGGGGCACGAATATTGCCTGTGGTTTCAGCTGCTTTAGCAACTACAATACTGTCATGATGAGGTTCTATAACCACCCTGGGTGGCTGCAGGAGAAAGGGTAAGATAGGGTAAGGTAGAAATGCAATAATAATAGTAGCAATTTATTATCATTATTATTCGCATTTCTATCCTACCCTTTCTCCTGCAGTAGCCCAGGGAGGTTAATAATTGCCATTATAATTGTTGTTGTTGTTGTTTTATATGTGCTGAAAGCCGCCCAGAGTGGCTGGGGGAACCCAGCCAGATAGGTGGGGTATAATTAATAATTATGTAACAACAACAACAATTTTATTTAAAAGTGGGCCTTTCTTGGCATTCCCTTGAAAAGGGCCGAGTTGTAGAAACCCTAAGTGTGCCTGGTGTTGCACCTATGCAAGGAGGCAAGATCCCGAGGGGCCCCGAATCCTTCCCCCGCCCTCGCGCGCCCCTTCCTCGCTCGGCGTAGCGCAACGGCCCATTTCCGAGGCGGCGCTTTGAAAGGCCCTCCGGGGCGCAGCGACGGGGTGGAACCACCGGGCCGGGCTGCTGACGTCACCACCAGGCCCGGAGCAGGAGCTGCGACGCCGCCGAGGAAGGCGCGAAAAGCCCGCGAGCCGCCCCTCCTTCCCCTTCCCACCCCGTCACGCGAGAGCGGAGCGCAGGCACGAACACCCTCGCTGAGGCGAAGAGCACTGCGGGTTCCGACGTGCGAGTCCACACACCGGGCGCCGTTCCGGGGCGAAAGTCGCCCTCCTTGCCAGCAGCTCCGCAGTCCGCGTTTCTTTCCCGCGGCAAAGGTAGTCGCCGCCTTTTTCAGCCCTTAAAGATATCCCACAGGTAAGGAAGTTGTCCTCTCTCTCCCTTCCCCACCCTCCGTTGTTTCAGAGCTGCTCCTTTTTTCCCTTTTAAACCAAGAGCGGAGATTCGTGGGGAGGGATAGTTTTCCCCTCTGTAATAATGCGTCTTTGTCAAATTGCCCGTTCTGATGATGACTTTTTACTGGCTCAAATTTCAGTCTTTAAAAAAAAAAAAAAATGCAGGAAAGCTGTTACAGTGGTACCTCGGGTTACATACGCTTTAGGTTACATACACTTCAGGTTACAGACTCTGCTAACCTAGAAATAGTACCTCAGTTTAAGAACTTTGCTTCAGGATGAGAACAGAAATCGTGCTCCGGCGGCACGGCAGCAGCAGGAGGCCCCATTAGCTAAAGTGGTGCTTCAGGTTAAGAACAGTTTTAGGTTAAGAACGGACCTCCGGAACGAATTAAGTATTTAACCCGAGGTACCACTGTATTTGCCACAAGGAAGTTAAATGTTGGCTAGAGGGGTCGCAGAAGAGCTGGATTAAGGGTTTTTTGGGGGGTCTTTGCTGCAGCAGAGATAGGGCAGGTACCCACATCTGAACTTTTTCAGGAAGGGAGCCTATAATGATAGTGAGCTCTGAAGCTCTAGGTCTTACTGACAAATTAAAATTTAACATCACATGCTCCAATAAGCTCTTAACGTGAATGTGAAATTGCTGATCTTCTAACAAAAGTATGTGGCTTTTTTCTACTTTGGGCGTTAGTACCTGAGAACTAGAAAGTGGCTAATGTAGCAACATTTTTAAAAAAAACAAAGAGGGATGTAAGGGGGAATCTAGGAAACTGTAGGCAGGTTAGCTTCTGTGTGAATGAGTGTAAAGGAAAATTTAAAATAGAATTATCCAACATATAGAAGAAGAAATCTTGCTGAAGAAAAATCTGCATAGTTTTTGCACATGTTAAGTCCTTTTAGAATTGTTTTAGAGTGTCAGCAAACATGTGGATGGGGTGAACCAGTAGATATTGTGTACTTTCAAAAAGCTTTTTCCAGAGTCCCTCACCAAAGGTTCATGAGTAAGCTTAGCAACCATGATACCAGAGGACAAGTATCCTTATTGAGTACTAACTTCTTGAACAACCAGCAGAGAGTTGGAACAAATTGGCAGCTCTTAGAACAGAGGGATGTATGAAGTTGGGTTGTTGGCATCTGTCTGTCTTGAGAAACAATGGACTGTGCCTCTGGTGGTGAGATCAAACCATTGGAGAATCACAGCACCTGCTGCAGCTGCAGAGACAGGTAGCTTGTAACTTGCTGCATCCCAAGTTTGTTTTTGCTACATTAGCAGCACCGAAGTGGCCTCTCTGGGGCACAAGCCTGGACACTGTGAATAGAGGTCCTGGGCTGCCCACACTACAAGATCCCCCTCTCAACCCATCCTGGAATGATCTCTCCAGGAAGGCTTGGGATTCTATGAAAGGTGCACATCAAGGGCACATGGAATACTAGGATATACTTCTCTGTGTTTGCATTTCTAGAACTGAGACATTGGAGATTGCAGGGGTGTCAGCCAGATTCATAGGCCTTTGGTCTGAGTACATCTGTTTTTTGCAGGCCACTGAAGAATGTGTGGGCGAACAGCTGTTGTACTGGGAGCAGATCGTATCCGCCGTGCCTGTGAATACCGTGATAATCAAGGAAAGAGAAGGTGTCCAGAATGGAAAAATGCTGACAAATATAGTCCATCCTACAATAAGAGCCCACAGTCTAATAGCCCTGTGCTTCTCTCCCGACAACACTTTGAAAAGGTGAACCCCCCAAATATTAGATTTGTGCTTAACATAACTTTCTGTTCAGCTACTTTTACATGTATAGGTGCTTTATGTTAGCTTTGCGAGATCAAAATGTCACAAATAAGGGGAACTGTGACTGTCTGCTCAGTGGAGCATTTGTGTTCCAAAATTAGAGACATCTGTTATATTCTGTAAGTCTAATCATCTAGAATAGAGAGCTTCTGAAGAAGCAGTCTTTCAGAGTAAGACATTTATCACTCTTTGCTTTATACGTGAGGCCAAATTTTGACCAATCCATCTTTATTTAAGACAGAGATGTGGAACTTGTGTTGCTGGACTCCAACTCCCATCAGACCCAAGTTGCATGGCCAGTGGTCAGGAATCCTGGGAATTTTCATTCAACAATGTATAGAGAGCCACAGGTTTTCCCATCCCTGATTTAGGGCATTATGGTCAATGTTGCCTTCATCAATGACTCCAGCAATGAAGCATGGTTGTAATAATCTTTAGTGTTCACTGTGTTTCCAGTATTGCTGAGGGGATGTTTCCTTGTTTCCAAGACTACCAAACCATCTTTCAGCAAAATACAGTTTTGGTATATCAGTGGGGAAATGGTGTGAAGGTGTCGCATTCATATGAGATGTTAACTGCAGCAGCCCTCTATAGAAACTTCCCACTATCCAGCAGTGTGTTGAGTTGGATGTTCTCAGTAGCACTAGATCCAGCTGACCCCCGTCATGCCATTTCATCTTCATAAGCTCTTGACTAGTGTTGATAGCAGCCCTAGTAAAGGAGCCAAGACTGAAGTCTTTCTATCCAGGCATTGTGACGGCATCACACAGGTCTTTTGCAATACATAAATCATTTTCTTTTCCTTCTGCATCGCCCTATTTTTTTCAAATAAAAGTTAGATTTAAAAGTTTAATAAATATGCATACATTCATCTTTATATGTACAGTGGTACCTCAGGTTATGTACCTAATTCGTGCCGGTGGTCCGTACTTAACCTGAAATTGTTCTTAACCTGAAGCACCACTTTAGCTAATGGGGCCTCCCACTGCTGCCGTGCCGCCAGAACACGATTTCTGTTCTCATCCTGAAGCAAAGTTCTTAACCTGAAGCACTATTTCTGGGTTAGCAGAGTCTGTAACCTGAAGCGTATGTAACCCGAGGTACCACTGTAATAAAGTAAAGGTAAAGGTACCCCTGCCCGTACGGGCCAGTCGTGTCTGACTCTAGGGTTGTGCGCCCATCTCACTTAAGAGGCCGGGGGCCAGCGCTGTCCGCAGACACTTCCGGGTCATGTGGCCAGCGTGACAAGTTGCATCTGGCGAGCCAGCGCAGCACACGGAAACGCCGTTTACCTTCCCGCTAGTAAGCGGTCCCTATTTATCTACTTGCACTTTGATGTGCTTTCGAACTGCTAGGTTGGCAGGCACTGGGACCGAGCAACGGGAGCGCACCCCGCCACGGGGATTCAAACCGCTGACCTGACGATCGGCAAGTCCTAGGCGCTGAGGTTTTACCCACAGCGCCACCCGCGTCCCTCCACCACTGTAATACAATCACTAAATAACAATTCTGTATACTGAGAAATTACTAATAATTACAAAGCTTACATTTCATTTAACTCAATCATAGGCCTGGGAAGTGAGAGATAGAAACCCTTCCATCAGCCAGAGATGATTATTTATCTGTAATGGAGCATTACAGTCTAAGCAGGCTTCTCTGCACTACCTTGTTTCCACAGGGTGCTATAATTGTGTGTGGTGGTGGTGTTTAAAAAACAAATTCCTGCTCCAGCACACAGACAAATACAATATTGGATTGGTGGTTAATTATGTTTTCTGATTTGCAATAAAGCTGAGTTCTCAAATCTTGGAAGATAAGCACTTGTTCTGACATGATTTCACTCACAGTACAAGAGTAAAAAAGGAAAAAAGTGAATTTTAAAATAATCTGTGTCTCAAAATAGTATAAATGCACAAACCTGAAGCCCCCGCCCTGTCACCTTTTCAAACCAAAAATTTGCAATCCATTTCCTCTTTCATTTTCCTGCCTAGACAGGAAGCTGCCCTAAGTGCTTGTGGTTTATTAGTTCTTTCTCAAATGCACATACCAAAGGTATCTTGCCCTTGTTGGCCAGAGGAGCACAACATAATTGCCTTGTCTAGGCAGAAGAAGAGAGTGTATATGCAGCAGTATCAGGTAGATTTCAAAACAGCAGGGAGGTCAGCAAGTTGGAGGAGTGAATGGGTGTCTGGAGTCCTCAGTACATTGCTCTTCTACCACGGATGTCAATAAACATTTGCTACACTGTATTCCTTAACAAACAAGTTTCAGTGGTATTTACCATTAAGGAAAAGTTATCATACATATTGATTCAATATTGAATTAGCGCTTGTGCTGTATTTTCTGATGTTTACATGTGTATGCATGCTTTAAAATCTCAGACCAGTAAGACTATTTTGGTATTTGTTTTCATTGAAACCATTTTAAAAGTTGCCCTTGGGATAACACCGAAACTGAATTTGAATAGAAACTGGCAAACAGAGAAATGAAACCCGTTGGTCTGTTTCAATTGTTTCAACTGAGAAAAATGAAAGAAATGACTCATAAAAACCGGAAGGTACATTATGAAGAGGGTAAAATAGCAGATTTCAAATTCTGACAGCACAATCCTACGCACGTTTACTAAAAATTAAATCCCACGATGTGTTCTACTTGCCTGTTTTCAAATGGTATTTTTTAACGTGGCTTGCCTGGCTATAACTCATGTCTAATTTACTTCAGCAGGACCCTTGCATTTTGCTGGTTCCTTCTATAACTATTGTAGTCATAGAGTAGGGTATCATCACAACACAGAATTAGAGAAATGAATCCCAGAGCTGTTATAAAGTGATAATTAACTTGCTGCCGTCTTTTTAAATATAAAACTTGGTATTTTTGTCAGTAACTGACTTGATTAGAATCACTTTGCTTATATAATGAGAGACAATGTAGAAATCTAGTACACCCTTTCACCTCAATCTACCTAGAAGGTACAAGTGCATAGAAGTTTGCTTCTCTAACTGGATAAAGAGCTGCTTGTGCAAACAGGCGCTCCACACACGTTTCCCAAATCCGAACACCAGGAGCTGTGCACCCAGTCCCTTTTAGAAAGGTAAAAACCTCTCCAGTTTGGAAAGGTGAACTTATCAACCATTTTCTGCATTCCAACAGGATTTTTCAGCAGGAATTTTGCTGTTTTCTGTGTTCACACTGTGCACACTGATTACTCTGAAATCTTCTTTCTGTGTTTTTGGATGCTTCTCAATATTTCTTCCTGTTTCCACTTTATTAAAGGATGCCAACTCTTCTGAACGTGTCCTTGTAGCTATGCGTTGGGGGCTGGTTCCATCCTGGTTTAAGGAAGCTGACCCATCTAAAATGCAGTATAACACTGCAAATTGTCGGAGTGATACCATGATGGAGAAACTTTCCTACAAGGTTAGTTTTTGTGTAGCCTTCCATTTGAAAATAAACTTTTTTTCCCCTTAAAGTCTGTCTCCTCCTGGCCATGCTCTTTACGGTATGTCTTTTGAGCTATACACCAAAAGTGAAGCTTTTTCCTAGAGGTATTCATAACAGTTGCCTTGCCGCACCAAATGTAAACAATTCTGAACTGCATGCTGTGAACACAGCATCATGATTTTCCTGAAAGGGAAGAGCCCAGCAGGTGATAGCATTTCACATGCTGTGCTTGACAGAGCAGCTTCAAGATAACTGGCTGTTTGGTATCTGTGCAGGTTCGATTAGAGAAGAACATAAGTAATGTTGCTGGTATGGGAGGCTTTGGGAAATACAATAGCAGAAGTGGAAGTCTATGAAAACTCACTGGAAAAACGGTTTGCTCTGGATACTGTCACCTCTTTCCATTTGCATCCCACCAACTTCATGCACACAAATGGAGGTCTCTTGGGGGGGAAGCAAAGGGTCATGAAGAAGTAACATGCATCCGACTGAGGAAATGAGAGATCACATTGGAAAGTTAACCCTCCTTGTTTCTCTGTAACTCATTTATTCATTCATTCTGTCATATTTCTTACCCACCTTTCACCAAAATGTCCCAAGGCAGGCAACAATATAATCATACCATTATAAAAACAGGTAAACAGTTTCAAACAAAAACAGCTCAGTATAGATTAAACAAAATGGTGGGTCCTCAAAAACCAAATACCCTCACTATCAAAGTAGAGTAAAGAGGTATGTATTCAGCATATAGCAGAAGCTACATGCTAAAAATGCTAGACACACCTCTGCGGAGAGAGAGTTCCACAACAGAGAGGGGCCCACTTCTGACCACCTTTTCCTGCACTTTTGAAGGATGGTGGAACTATCAAGAGAGCCCCTTCTGCCAACCTTAACACCTGGGAGTCTTTTCCTCCAGCAGCACAAGTCATCATCTAACTATGTGGAAGAGCCCCCTCAAGGGCATGTTGCCATCACACAGCAGTTTAGTCAATATTTAGGAGAGGAAACCTCATTGTTCCTCTGACTTTGTAAATCTCTCATTTTCCAGCCTATAAACACATTCCATACTTCAACACTTCCTTTTTATTTCTGAGCACAGTAAATGCCCTAAAATGGCTAAACCCCTTGACTCAGTATTATGTAGAAGTTGGAATAGGTCATGGATAAGCTTTTCTCAAAGCATGCTAGACAGTGCCTTTCAGCACGTAGATGGGTGTCTTTCTCTGGTCATTAAGTAGCATTCTCAAACACTTGTTCATTAATGTTGGATTTGGGATGCAGGCTTGAACCTTTTTTCAGTTCTCTGAAATTGATCATGGTATTGACCCATCCCAGGAAGAAATCATTTGCTAGAGAGGCGTTGCAAGGCTGTCTTATGTGAAATGATTTCACCAGTGAAAGTGCCTTAGGACTCAGGAAGTGTGAGTCGCATTGGTGCTAGGAATAGAAGAGCTTTCATATCAACGGTTGGTGCATCTGACTCCTGAGAAACTGGAGAATTTGCACCATGCAAATACAAATTTAATTAACAACAACAGAATGTGAGGTGGTATGGTGCTTGTTGGCAGCAAGGCTGTTTCTCCCCAGTTTCTCCACCTGCTTCACAGCTCCTTTTGAGAGCCTTTGAATGCAGCTCAGCTAGCTTTGTTGCCAGATTCTTCCGTTCCAAAACACAACACTGAACTGCCTCTTACTATGTTGCTGTCACAGTCTGGGCTCTTAAGAGCAGAACTGAGCAAAGTGCACTGGGCCCTTTCTTTTCCTCCAGTGACATAGCCTTGCTGCAATTGCACATGCTCCCAACTTTTTGTGAGAATTTTATGTGATGCTCCAATAGTGTGATTCCTGTCAGCTCTTCCATCCGAATTTCTCTGACTACTTCTCAGAACAGGAGCATGGCAAACCTTGGGGATTCCTCCCTGTTGCTCTCCTACCTTTTCTATGTTACAGGTGTGTGTTCCTCTTTTAATAGGTGGCTTTGTTTTCATAAAAATTCAACTTTAGAAATGTATTACATTCTATCCTAAAAATAAGATTTGTCCTCAAATCTTCATGTAGAGGCACAAATAAGACACATAAGAGACCTTGTGGGAAAGTGGCCTAAACTCTCATCTACACTTCTGGCAGGGATGAGTAGAGGCTTGTGTAAGGAAGGCCACTTTAGGATACATCTCTGAGATCAGTAAAAGCATCTGTTAGGCTGATAACGCGAGTTAATTAGAAAGGTGTAACAGCTAGAATCAGAGGAGAGAAAAATACAAATAAGCACTCTAAAGGGATAGTAAGGATTCTTAAGCATGACTTGTAAGTGGAAAGCTCAGAAACACTCATTAAGGAGCAGAATGATAGGGGATAGGGGAATTGTTCCTCACACCCCGTATATGTAGAAACCGTTGTAATAATATCCCCAAAAAGCACCTGAGCTGCACCAGGAACTAGCACAATTGTAGGACTGTTGCCAATCACCACCATTTTAGAATCCCTGTTGTGTTAGGAATGTCATTGGGTCAATAAGTGTAGATGTAGTAATTAAATTTCTGTTTCCTTTCAAGGACTGTAGTGAAAACAAATGAGTCTGTCAATGTTGTCAACAGCTCCATGTGAATTCACATTTGCTCTGAAGATCATTTCTTAGAATCCTATGTGATACTATTAAAGTTGTCCCACCCCAAATGTTTGTTTTTAATTATTTGACGTTGCTATTTGCATGAATTAACTTGCTCCCACTTCCCTACATCTCCCTCCCTCCCTCCCTCCCTCTCTCTCTCTCTCTCTCTGAAAAGGGGCCTCTGTTAAAAGGCAAACGCTGTGTTGTGCTGGCTGATGGCTACTACGAATGGCAACAACAAAATGGGCAGAAGCAACCCTACTTCATTTACTTCCCCCAGACTGAGGATAAAAAGGTACAACAGCAATACGTTCATATTTAATGCTGAAGTGCTCATTGGCTCTTTAATTTTCATTTACTTTCCCTCGAACTCTTAACTTGCTTCAGAAGGTTTTGGCTTTATTATTTTGGTCAGACTGCCTTTCCCCATGAAGCAAGGCCACCCAAGGGTAGCTGTTGCTGAAGATCATACGATTCTGTTCTCCTTTGGCCCTGCTGAAAGTTCAGCATAACAGTATGTCAGAATTGTTCATCTTTTATACATGTAATTTTTATTATTTCATTTCTGAATCTCTTCCCATGAGGCATCCTGAAGCAATTTACAATATTTAAAGTGTTTTTGCATTGCCATTCAATTCAAAATTCCCAGGACAGTTTAAAATAACTGAATTCTTTTAGTTACTAAAAGAGTACAATAGAATGCTAAAAGCAATTGCAGCAAAGTGCAGAATACACCACAGGTTAAACCCATAGGGAGAAATGGGTATTTGCCTTGCACCTAAAAAGAAACAAAAAGGCAAACCTCCCTAACGTGAGAACACCTCTCTCCCATAGCCACCCAGAGGCAGATTTAGTGGTGTGTGACCAATTCATTTGCACTGGGCATGGAGTCTCAAGGGTGCTGCAACTATGATGTAGAATGGAAGGGGGGAGGCACTGAATTTTGGCATTGCACAGGGTGCTGCTGAAATTTGAAACCCCAAGATTTGCCACTGTAACCACACAACTCACTACAGATCATGAAGGGAACCAGAAGAAGACCTCTGAGAAGATACTGGCAGGTTGAGGTGGGAAATGTTTACTTAAGTAGCCCAGTCCCAAGCCATGCAAGGGTTTAAAGGTAAGCACCATCAGTTTAAATTGTGTGCAGAAATAGACCAGAATCCAGTGGATCTCTTTAAGAACTAATGAGTAGTGGTTACAATTCCTGGTTCCCAGTTCGTAGCCAGGCTGCTATGTTCTGAACGAAAAGCAGTCCTGAGAGTCTTCAAACACAGCTGCATGTACAACATGTTACTGTAGTAAAAGGTTACCAGGGCATGGATAAGTGCAGGTGGTTTGTTTTATCCCAAAGGGGTGCAGCTAGTGTACCAGCTTTAGTGGATGAACAGGCTCCATGCTGTTGCGACCACTTTATCCTCTAGCACAGGGGTAGCAAATGAGGTGTCCTGCAGATGTTGTTGGACTCCAACTCCTATAACGCCAGCATTGCCAGTGGTCAGGGCTGATGGGAATTATAATTTAGTAAAATATGGAGGGCACCACACTGGCTACTCTGCTCTGGTGACATTGCTAGAGCAATGGACATTTCTAACTAGATCAAAGCACGTTGGGAGCTGACTAGAACACAAGTGGCAGAAGTCTCTAGGGAAATGTCACTGACTGTACTCCCGTTATTGAGCTTACTCTGGTTGAGCGTAGGAAATACTTCTCTGCACCTTTGAATCCTTGGGGTCCTATCTAGAAGAGCTTTTCTGAGTGGCTTAGTGTCTATTCCAGCTTGGCCCACTGGGCGATGTTAGTGACATGTTTGTTAAGCACTTGTTAAGGATGATGTTTCTCATATCTGCCTCAGCCTAGATTCTACTGATTCAGCAGTTCAGTCTATTGATGTGTCCAGAGCACCATCTAGTCTTGGGTTAAGGAATCAATTTCACATATTGAAGTCTGAGGACGTGGAGAAAAGCAGCCTATGAGTGTTTTCTCAGCTTGTGCCCTTAGCGTATTACATCTAGTAGGAGAGGGATAATCTGGGTCTAGGAAGTAATAAAATTGCTTGTTATAAAGATTCCCGTCTGCCTTGAAGGAGGTAGTTGTGATGCCATTCTTAAAGGAACCCTTCTTGGACTCCAATAACTGCAGTAACTATTAGCCAGTTGCAAAGATGCTTATGAAGTGTTGCGATGCAACTCCCGACAATATTGGATGAAAAAGACCCTGTGGATCAATTTTGATTTGGTTTCATGAATGGTTTTGGCACAGAAACAATTTTGGATAACATTCACTGGGAGAAGGACATGCCCACTGAGATTCTTCTGTATATCTCAGCAGCTTTCAGTACTATGGACCATACTATTATTCTTGATTGGTCTTCTGAGTCGGGCACAGTGTGTTTCTGTCAGGGTCAGCCCACTCATTAAGTGAGGTGAAGCAGCCACCTCGGGCAGCAGAAACCCCCGAGCTGATGCCTGACCTGCCTCTATCGCTGGTGGAAAAGCAGCCCCAGCATCAGCACTGACTTCCCACAAGATCTTGTGAGATTTCATCTTGCCATAAATTGGCACAGATGCTGGCACAGCTTCTTCAGTGGTGGAGGCACTGGAAATGTGTGGTGCAGGGACAGGAGGCATGGCAGAATGGCATGGCACTTCCTGCTTTGCCTCAAGTAGCGAAACAGGGCTTGCTGCCCCTGGTTTCCGTGGTTCTGCTTGTAGCTGAAGTGCCAGTTTTAGGACTTCTCAGCAGCAAAATGGCATCTGTGCTGTGGGGTCCTGCTGGGCTATTGTAAACACACAACTTGTGTTCAACACTAGAGTCTTTTTTACATCAAATGAAAGTGAAATCATGGAAGTGTTGAATTGCTGCCTGGAGGCAGTGATAGTCCTTATGAGGCCGATAGTCCCAATGAGGGCTAACAAATTGAAACTTAATCCTGACAAGATGGTAGTATTGTTGATGGGTGGTTCATCTATCTAGGGAGGTGTATTGAACCTTCTCTTGAAGGGGTTGTGCACTTGAAAGATTTACATTTTTAAAAAACACGATTCCTTAACTTTGCAGCTCAGCAAGCCAGATGTGGACGGTGAGGATGAAGATTCAAAGGACAGGAAGTTACTCACCATGGCTGGTATTTTTGATTGTTGGGAGCCCCTTGATGGAGGAGAAACATTGTACAGCTATACCATCATCACAGTAAATGCTTCAAAAGATTTAAGCTCCATCCATCACAGGCAAGGGAGAATAGCTCAATAAGTGTTTGGTGAAAATCATATTGTACAGTGGAACTAGTTGAGAATAAGGCTGCTTAAGTCTCAATTCCCATCACTTCTGTGTACCAACTAGTGTGGCATATGATTTTTATATTATATTAAAAAATAATCACACCTCTCTCTATATATAATATATAACTTTTAAAGGAAGGTCAGAGAAATACCCCCCCCCCAAAAAAAACTCCTTTGTCCTCTTAGAGAAGAGGATCTGAATAGAAGTTACTTGTTCTAAGTGACAGGATTTGGCTTATAAAGAATTATGTTTATACTATATTTTGTGGTTGTCATTTGAATTATTCCAAAACGGTTACCTGGCTTCGTCATTCAGACCCCTTGAAAAATAGGGCCTCTTTTGAATGATTGTGCTGCAAATTCATGCAGATCTTAGTTGCTGAATTCTCCTTCCTTTAGCTCCATCTAATATTAGGAATCTGATTCTTATTGATGCTTCAACTGTGGTGTGTGTCCCCCCCAAACCATAACATGCTGTAGACTAATTTGGGTTATTCTATTCACTGAGCTCTGTATTGTTTAACTTGTTTAGAATGCCAGCTGTCTTGGATGGGGATGAGGCAATCAGAAAATGGCTTGATTTTGCAGAAGTACCCACACAAGAAGCTGTTAAGCTTATCCAACCCACAGAAAACCTTGCTTTCCACCCAGTCTCAACCATAGTGAACAATTCCAGAAATAATACACCAGAATGCATTGTACCCATTGAACTGGAGATCAAGAAGGTAAGATTTGGGATTTTAAGGTTTGGGAAAATGGGTAGGGTTATTATTCTCATGTCATATTTAACTTCAACTAGGGCTACATTCACACCATACACTTAAAGCACCATGATACCAATCCAATCCAAATCACTTTATTGTACTAGCCATTGGCCATGACAGAGCTGAATGAAAAATAAATACAAGCTAACAGGGTGTCGCACCACACTACGATACCACTTTCAGCAGTCATGGCTACCCTTAAAGAATTATGGAAACAATAGTTTGATAAGGATGCTGAGAGTTCTTCCCCTCACAGAGCTACAATTCTCACAGTTGCCTAGGAAGAGGAATTGATTGTTAAAACACTCTGGGTATGGCTCAGGGAGGAGAAATAGGGATCAAATAACAGCTCTCAGCACCCTTAACAGACTACAGCTACCAAAATCCTTTAGGGGAAGCTGATTGTTTAAAGTAGTATCACAGTGCTTTAAAGGGGTGCTCCAAAAACCATGATGGTAATAGGTAGATTCTCTAAACTACTCTCATCATTCCTAATCAACCTTTAGTTCATGATAGCGGTATACTTTTCTAATGGTCCTTGTTCTCTGTCTCCTAGGATACCAAAGTTAGTGCAAGCAGCAAAATAATGATGAACTGGTTAAAAAACAAATCTCCCAAGAAAGAAGATGATGGTGACGGCTTACCAAGATGGTCCAGCCAGTTTATCCAAACCACGCCACCTAAAAAGACCAGTTCAAACTTAATACACCAGTGGCTCAAGAAGGAAGATGGAGAACCTTCTGCAAAACATCCCAAAATTCAGTGACTTATTGTTACTTGCACTTTATTCTTAAAACACATTTGGCAGTTTCTCCTGAACTGAATTTGCGGAGTGGGATTGCAAATATTCTGACTATGTGGGCCTTGACATTTAACACTTTTTCTTGTCTGTAGTACAAACTGGGGTGTGCATTTTATGTACAGTGTTGCTATTCCCCTGCCAAACTTGGGAGAGCAACTGTACTTCAAATATGAGAGACACTTAATATATTTCTCCTCCTAGGAGAGAGACAAAGATTCTGCAAGGCATGTTTCTTGTCCTGGTGTTCATCCAGTACACTTATTGGATTCTTTGGAGAGAACAGACCACTGTTACAACTAAGAGCTCCTGTTGCAAAAATAAAAATAAGTGTATTCTTAAAGCATTATGAATATCTTATGTTCATCTTATGAGGCGTGGGATGTCTCCTTCACATACTTTGTAAGTATGAGCTGTATTAGTTGGAAACTGCTGTGGTGGTATGTCTGTAGCTACTGTTTTAATTATAACTGCCCAAATTTGTGATGAGAAAATGAATAGCAAAAATTCAGTACACTGGCATTGTAGAAGGAATGAGAGTTTGGGCCTATTTTTCTGACATCAGACTTACTCATAGTCGGAATTGTACGTGTTTTCATGTTTTAAGCAAGGTTGCCTGTTTCAACAATAAGAGATACTTCTTTTGGTTTAGTTTCTGGCTATCAGTGTTCTTGGCATATCAAAGGATTATTTTGTAACCTCTCTTTTTAGTACCATTGAGCTGCTCTGGTACTCTGCTGTGTTGAACAACACCTGCTAAAAATTGATCTTCTAAAAGGGACAAAGCACATGCTGTGATGTTTGTGCTCTTAAGTTTTGAATAAGCAGGTGCAAATCTTACTAAAGCTCACTATTTGAGCACAGTTTAGCAGAAGCCAGGCTCTCTGGAAAAACATTCATTGCTTTTATTTAAATAATGGTTGTAAAAAATAAAATGCGTTTCTATCTCGTTATTTTTTTGTGCATTGCCCAATTCCAGCTAATCATCAAAACACTCGTTTAGGCTACAGTGTTTACTCAGAAGTAAATCCCACTTACTCCAAGGTAAGTGAGGTTAGGACTGCAGCCTCAGAGGCACTGAACAATATGTCTTTCTTGTCTTGAAGCCTATAACAATGAGCATTAGCACATGAATTTGTAAGCACTCTGGCTACGTTAAGAATTAATGCTGTAAGTGTATCATGCTAGCCCATGAGTGTTTGCAACATTTTATAAGTTCAGTACAGTGGTACCTTGGGTTACAAACACCTCGGGTTACAAACTCCGCTAACGCGGACGTAGTATCTCAGGTTACGAACTTTGCCCCAGGATGAGAACAGAAATTGCGCAGCAGCAGGAGGCCCTATTAGCGAAAGCGCACCTTAGGTTTAGAACGGTTTCGGGTTAGGAACGGACCTCCAGAACAAATTAAGTTCGTAACCCATCTTCTACAAAGTCAGACTAATGGTCCGTGTAGCTCAGTATGGCCTGCACTGACTAGCTGCCTCTTCCAGGTTTCAGACAGGGGTCTCTCCTAGCCCCACATGGAGATGCCAGCCATTGGACCTGGGACCCTCTAGATGCAGGGCAGATGTTCTACCTGGGCCTTTTGACACAATGTATCTGAATGCAGTTCATATTGCCTTGTAAGTAATGTATATGAATGACGTGTGTTTAATAATGATACTGCCACAAGCTCGGTGCTCTTTTCTTATGAGGAATGGAATATGGGTCCATCACAAGCCTCTCCAATTCTTTCAGCTCTGGAAAGCCTCCAGAAGCATGAAGGCAAATTGTCTCTATTCTAGAGCCTTCTTACAATGTATATCACAGTGCTAAGTCCACCAAATAAATTGGTTTAGGCTTGGAATGTACCGGTAAGTGTTTTGGAGGATGCCTCATATTTCTGTACAATTATGTCCAAAGTTGGTCTTCCTACCCATGGGTTGTCTGTTTCAATAATTTAAGCAAATCATTAACCTAGCTTGCTTAGATTCTTCTTGCTTAACGTCTAGCTGGGCCTAATTTCTGCTGAACCTAGAAACGATTTCACTCTCCCCTGGCCCTAGAAGCGTATCCCTGACTCAGCGGTTTCATCTGCCCCCTAAAGTCCAGTCTGGCAATTACAAGTGTTGGGGCATGCTGGAGACTTAACAAGATTTATTGCAGCAAGCATTTGTGGACTAGTCTACTTCAGCAGATGCATATTCATCCATTTCATCTGGTAAAATGAGACACTGGTCCACAGCAGCTTATGCCATAACAAATCCTGTTAGTCTCTAAGTGCCACAACATTCTACTGTATTTTGCTGCAACAGACTAGCACAGCTATCCCTGTGTGAAGTCGCTGGTCTGGCTGACAATGTTTGATTTAGCATTATTTGCAGCAGGTATTTTTTTTTTAAACTAATTTAACTAGAATAGGAATGCTTGTGATTGGAGCATGGCCTGCTTGGCCCAACATACAGTACATCACAGAACAAGCTGGTTGGCCAGACTTCTAAATCCTGATGGCTTTCTCACCAGCTACAAAAACAGTAACAAAACCAGGCCCAGCATAACAGGCACAATTTGCTGATCCATGAAGGTGGCACAACTCTTACTACAGCCCTAACCCCCATATAATTTCAACCTAAATCCTTCCAGATGGTTATTCCCCCCTGCCCCCACCCATCAATTTAAACTGGTGTAAACCCTCACATCTTCCCCGGCAGATTTCCTGAGTTAATACTGCTCTGCCTTTCATTTCAGGGTGACACAGTATGCTGGTTTTAAGAATGCAATGTGACTCTTAAGACATTGACTTCAAATTTCACTTCTATCCATGAACTCCCGACAACTAGGTGGCTTTAGGCATGCCACCGTCTCTTAACCTCCCCTGTAAGAACTTAGCAATACTGACTTTTACTAGATTGTTAAATCATACCAGGATAACACTTGCAAAGTGCTCTGTGCAATAAAGGCACTATATAAAATGCTAATAAATTATTGCTGGATTAGGTTTCCCCACCTCAGATGTGCCAATCAAGAAACACTTGATTTGGCCTTTTGACTAAGGTTTGGTTGGGGTTTGGGCACAGGCTTGCCTGCCTGCTTTGGGATAGGCCAGCATCCTTTTTAGGTGTCTTTGGCATAGGGTACTGCTAATTAGGCTTATAGAGAGAAAGCAATACCCAACGAGAGGATCTATAAATAAATAAGAAATGTCCTCCAGAAGGGCACCCAGATACCGCACAAATAAATGGGAGGAGGTGTGTAATCCTATCATGCTCTTCCTCCTCAGGCCCTGCCTGAGTTAAGTTCCCCTTGTGAAAAACCAGACGGCCTTAAATGTTTGCCTTTATTGCGGGTGCTGCATTTGCCCTAGGGCGCGGCGGTCGTGATCCTAAGCTTGGGTTTGCACCTGCGGGTTAGCCTTCAGCTGGGTTTGGGGGGCAGACCAAGTATTTAAAGCAATTCAACTCGGGAGAGAGGGGATTGGGGAAATTCTGCTAACCTTGGCTGCCTTCTCCTCACCCAGAGGGGCGGCTGCTCCAGGTGGCATTATCAGGAGCAAGTGCAGCAGCCGCCCGCCTCCTCTTTCCCCCGGTGCATCCCTTTGTCACGCCGCGCCAGAGACCCCCCGCGTCTCCCAAAGCTGCTGCTGCTGCACATTAATATGCTTCACCAGCAGCTCTCTTTGCAGGCGGCCAAGCCTGCGCGTCTGTTGCCGCTCCAGCTCCCTCCGAGTCCGAACATGGACGACGCGAGCTCCTATGCAAATCAGGGATCGGAATACCCGCCAATAGCGGCGCGGCTCCGCGCTCGCCCCTGCCAATGGGAAGCCGCCGACAGGCTGGGCTTGGATTTATATCCTCCAGCATCTCGCGCTTGTTATTGTCACTGCAGCTGCGGCTCTCGGGCGGAGCGCTCCGCTTGGCGAGGCGGCGAACCGTGAGGGGAGGGAGGTGACCCCTGCGCGCGGCGCTAGCTGGGGGCCGCCGGAGCGCGGCCTGCAATCTGCTCCCTGCCAGTCCGCTCCGTGGTTGGGTTGCAAGGCGGGGTGACGAGCGGCGGGGAGGGGGCGGAGCTGCTCCGGAACACGCGTCAGGCTCGCAACCTGCGTTCCCACGTTACTTTGCTAACACTCTGTGGTGACGGTGTTTTTTCTCCAGGTCTTTCTCCTCCTCTGCCTGCTTCGCGCCGGGCCTCGGCTTGCAGCCCTTTCGGAGCGCCCCCCTGCCCGCCCCCTCCAGCCCAGCCGCCTGCCCGCGATGTCCGGCCGAGGGAAGTCCGGCGGCAAAGCGCGCGCCAAAGCCAAGTCCCGCTCGTCCCGCGCCGGCCTGCAGTTCCCGGTGGGCCGCGTGCACCGGCTGCTGCGGAAAGGCAACTACGCCGAGCGGGTGGGCGCCGGGGCGCCCGTCTACCTGGCGGCCGTGCTGGAGTACCTGTCGGCCGAGATCCTGGAGCTGGCCGGCAACGCGGCGCGGGACAACAAGAAGACCCGCATCATCCCGCGGCACCTGCAGCTGGCCATCCGCAACGACGAGGAGCTCAACAAGCTGCTGGGCGGGGTGACCATCGCCCAGGGCGGGGTCCTGCCCAACATCCAGGCCGTGCTGCTGCCCAAGAAGACCCAGAGCTCCAAGAAATGAGCCCGGCCCTGTTTCCGAAGGGGAACAACAAAGAATGGGCCGGTGATGTGTCCCCGCCACCCCACCCGCAGGATCCGACCCAGCGGGCACCGGACATTTTCTCCCTTTTCTCTCTGCTTCACTTGGAGCAGCCAGCGCCGGGCAGATCTCTTCCTCTCCGCCTCCTCTGCCTTGGCGCAGCCATCGCTGGGCCGCCTCTGCGCCTCCTCTCCTCGCTCTGGTCCTCCCTGTCCGCCTGGCGCTGCAGCCGCCGGGCTTCCCTCTCGTCCCCGCCAGCCCTCTTTCCTTCCAATGATCTGCACCTCGCTTGGCCCTCCTGCCCTCTTTCAGTCCCAGAGATTGGAGTGGGAAGAGCAGGCTTAAATCATTTTTCTGTGTCGCGAGAAGGGCACGTGCTGCGGGCCTGGTGGCTGCCACCTAGTGCCCTGCAAATTGATTTCTGTATTATTATTTTTCCTCCCTCCGTCTCTCTCTTCGCATTCTCCCTCCCATCCCCATGATTTATCCCCTAATCTACTACTCTGAAGCTGCTTATACCTGCAGCATCTGTGCAATTAGCTTTTCTTTTCCCTCCCTCTCCCTCCCTTAAAGCCACTATTAATTTTTCGGGAAAGGGGATTTGGAAAGAAAGGACAGTTTTGGAACTAGAAGAATGATTTGTGCATCTTGTTTTTCTTGAATTGGGACTAACTGGAAGAACGGAAGTCAGGAAGCAAGGTGGAAGCTGCAAGCCTGCCCTAGGAAGGCAAGGGACTTTTGCTTGACAGTGTGCCACCATTTGTGACCATGGAGGCTTTCTGCATCCTGTCTGTGCACCTGTCAGGGAGGGAGGATGAAGGCAGAGCCTCTCCATTCATTACTGTTCTGCACAAATATTCCGTCTACTCTCTTAAAACTGCTCTGTCACGGAGCTCAATACAGTGATGGATCTATCTACCTGTTGTTGCTGCACATCCCCATTCAATGTGATCACAAACTTAATAAAATGTTGGAGGGGGGAGGGGAGAAAAGGAAGCTGCCAGAAAAATCGTAATGTGAAAAGAGCCACTACTCTTGCTGAGAGAAATATTAATCTCTTCAAGTGCTAAGCTTTTTTTCTCCCCCTTCCTTGTTTGCTTTATGATGAGGTATTGTGTCACTGTATTTGTACTCCATTCCTAATTGTGTGCTGGTGTTAAATTTTGATTTTATTGTTGTTACAAACCTTTTTTTAAAGAAAGGGGGAATCTAGTTTATGAAGTTAACAGCCTTGGGCTGGAGGCAAACAGTAGTGTGAGTGTGTGTGTGTGTGTGTGAGAGAGAGAGAGCGGGGGGCGGGGGGAAGGTTATTGGACAGTGTCTTCAGTTTCCTAAGGTATACACATCTTGTCCTACTGTCACTTCTGGCCAAACATGCTTGGGGTAGGGTTTTGAATGATGTGAATCATTTGGGCCAGACACAAAAGTGAGATGAGTGCACAGGCCAAGAACAGTAATTGTCTTTCAGACTAACTCTTTGGAGAGGGAGGGCTCCTATTATCTGTCTCTAGCCTTGATTGGTGCTGCATTCAGATCTTCTGAATGCGCTTAGCAGCTTAGCTGGAACCTCATTTTAAGCAAGGGTTCTTGGATTTAGGTCGTATTTTTGTCCTGTTGACGTCAGCAGAGCTAAAATCAAAAGTATTTTAGTATAATAGCTTTTGTGGTTTTTCAGCCTAAGTGATGGTAGGTCTGGAGGTGCCTGAAGCTTCCTTGAGACAGAAGCAATTACGCTGTGTGGTCTGTTCTGTCCTCCTCCCACCCCCATTCCCTTTTGGATTATTAATTCTGTTATAGACCTTTCCCCAACGATGGAGGTTTGGCATTCTGTATCTTTGTTTTGCACTTTAAGACTATACACAGTTTTATTCCTGTTCAGAATTTCACACCTGGTGCATAAAATAGAGTGCAATTGTGGCATCTGTTTAATTGTAATCCTCAATGGATTAATTTTTGGGATTTGGGTTTTTCTAGGGGAAAAAACTGAATTTATACTAGAGTAAAATATCTAGTTAATGTGTTGGTTTACTAAATTGGTGTTTGGGTAACGTATGAGCATGGAAGGTGGCCTAGCCAGTCCTGTGGTGCATAGTAGCTATGGTACTCTAGAGATGGTATCGGAGCCAAATCTTGCTTGCTTGCCTAGGTGAAAAGTTAATAGAACCACGTGCATGCAGCAGTGTCTAGGCTATTGAGCAAGTAGAACTTGTAATATTTATGGGCAACTGTGTATGTGCTGTCAAGTAGCATGTGTTCAACCTATCAAGTGAGGTGTAAATCTGTGGATGAAGTATTGTCTTGCTCTGATTTGACAAATAACACATAGGTTAGTGGAACTTGGATGCTTTAATACCTGGGTAATGAAGGTGGTTTGTTCACTCCTTAGTGATACCTAAGAGGTAGAACCTTGATCTGCTCCTGTCTGATTTGTCTTGCCTATCTCCCACTGCAGACCCAGGGAAAAAAGACCCATTGTTTCTAAGTTGCTATCTCATTCCTCTGGCACTGGACCAGTGTAAGGCTCTTGCTTTCTTCTAGAATGAACATGGATTGCATAATTGTGGGGAAGAGATTGTTTAAATGCAAATAACTACTGAAAAATAGGAAATGAGAGTTTGTGTTTTTCTGTCTTTTATTATTTCAAGATCAGTATTTTGTGTTCTGTCAAAAGACTGCTTTGTATTTATTAGAAAATGCAGAACTTGTGATAGTGGAAAAGTGCAAAACCAATATTCTTATTAAACCGATTCAGTCTTGAATGCACGTCAAAGATGTCTCTTGTCGACACATCACTTAATTAGCTGTTTGGGGGTTACTGAATCCATGAAAGGTTTTTTGGTGGTTTGAGGTCTGTAATGTGCATTTATGCCCTACTCTCCTGAAAATACTGCTGGAAGAAAGGGAAGGTGGGCAGTGGAAGGTCAAAGGTTTGGTCTAGTAACTCTGACTTGACTGCAGTGTGAGCCATCTGTCTTTCAGCTCCCATGTTCCCTCTTTCTATCTAATAGCAAATTAAATGGTGTTGATTAATAAATGGGAAATTAATGTTTGTATCAAATCTTAAAGCCCATTTTGCCCAAAGTATCCTTCTGTGGTCCTGGCAGTGGAGCCCATTTTTTAAAATATTTATCTGACTTGCACAACCAAATGCCTCATATCTTCCTCACTTCTCTCTGCTTGGCAAATGACACCCTGATCCCAAGATTCCCCTGCATGCAGAGAGCCCTGCACAACCCAAGGTTTCCCATTAACTTACATTAGAAATGCACTGGGTTATTCCTGACATCAGTGCAACCCATGCACTATTAATCTGTGTTAGACCCGTCAAGCATTTATTTGGTGGTGCCCATTCAAAGTTGATATGACTTGCTTCCGAAAAGTGCTAGCATCAGAGTATGAAGTCCTGAGGAAGCCAGTTCAGTTGGATGCAGTATTCAAAGTAAATGGGGACAGGATTAAGCTGTGCATTGTGCTATCGTGTATTCTCTGTTCAGAATTAATGAAATCTGTTTAGCAATTAACAAATATAACCTTCCTAAGCCCTCATCACATGGCCCCTTGGTATATTTTACTTTTAACTGTTTTAAATGTAAAGCTGAAGGGAAGAGAACATGATTAAATCAACAGATGGTAAAAAGTAATATTAGAAAGGGATGTCAGTTCTACAAAGGGGCTTCGCTGTGAAGAGCTTAGGGTCCCATATGTGAGCATCTAAAAGGCTGGTGCTTCCCTGCAGCCTCCCCCCCCCCCCTTTAGTACCTTTCTACCATCTGTTTATGTCAATGGGTAGAGCTGGCATGTGGGGTTGTGAAAACCTAAATGACACTAAAAAGAAAATATTGCTCTTGTCCAGAAATGGCATTCCTTACAATAGCAGCTAGCTTGCTCTTCTATCTGTGGGAGTCTATAATTCAGTTTGCAAGTAACACTAAGCCAAACCATGAATGTATTGATGTCCAGACTGCCAAAGAGGAAAGATTATGGCTGCTTTGTTCTTCCTCTGAGCTAAGCTATGATTTAGTTTAGCATGTTATCCAGACTTGTAGTTTGCCTTGCTCCAGACAAACGAGGAACTGTAAACCAAAAGCAAACCTTGGAGTTTACTGGAGCAAGACAAGCCATAAGCCTGGCCTGCATTTGGATGACATGCTAAGCTAAACCATGACTTAGCTCACAGGGGCAGGAGCTAAGTGGCTATGATCTCCAGGAATCCCGATGGTATGGCTTAGCATGGTGTATGAACTGTGTCTGTATATTGCTTGAATTAGTGGCACAATGTGAGCTTTTCTGCCCTGTCGTAAGTGTCACCGTTAACTCTTCCCTTTAAAGCAGATGGAAATGAATGAATGGTGGAAACTAGATTCAGGAAGAGAATGCAGGTGGCAAAGTGTGTGGAAAAGCTTAGAAGTGACTTGAAAGCAGCAGCCTTTATATCCATTTTGGAAGATAACTTTGGACTGAGGGTGAAGAGAGGAAGTCTTGGTGATCGGTCAATTCAAATGTACAGCACAGCTTAGAAACATAATTTAATTGTACAGCTTAACATAATGTAATTGTACAGCTTAGAAACATAAGTCATTGCAATATATAAGGATCTTGGTGAACAGCATTAATGACCACTCTACAGAGTACCAAAATATAAAAATTTATTCTAAATTTATTAGATTCCCAATAGTGAACTGAACAGCCATCTTTAACAAACTGGGGATATGCATTTCAAAGGCCTTCCATCCATACTGTAGAATACTGTTGAAATCTGATGTGAGCCGCAGCAGGTAGGTCAGGACTAGTACTATGTTGCCACACGATGCTTCTCAACACATTATATAATATAGCACTTGGATTGAAAAATGTGCTTCTATAATCCTGAAAACAGTTTAAGGTAGTGGACACAGAGCTTGTGTAAAAGGAACGAGAGATCTTCAACATAAAAATGCCTCCAAACTCCCAGCAGACTCTGCTACCTGCTACTCTTCTGTTTGAGCCTGTAGCCTGAGAGCCTTGCAAATTATAGAAGGGGGTGCTGTGGTTTTCCCCCTCTGCCTATTTTTCACGTGCCTGTTTCTGCCTTTTGGAAATATCCTTGCAGGGAATTAGGGTAATCACGGCTCCTTTTGGAAAAGGTGAAGTCATTTAATGTTTTCCTTCTCTTGGAGAAACATGCCATGCTGCTACAGTGGTGGTTGTAGCTATCTGCACTTAGATATAACAGGGGTAGCCAGAGTGGGGCCCTCCAGGTGTTGAACTACTACTTCCATCAGCCCCAGCCAGTAGTTCCAAGGTAATGGATGGTGGGAGTTGTAGTTCAACAGCTGTACCACATGGTGTTCTTTTTCCCCCTGTGTACAGAGCCCCCATAGCTTAAGTGTGGCTTAGTTGGATGCTGCTGGTTAAAGCTTGAAACTGTTGGATCATTCTGGAATGGACAAAGTTGAACTGTAAGAAATGTGAAAATACCAGTTCACAAAAGTGAAAGTATCTCCATGCATGATTTGAATAAAGTCTATCAATATAGTTTGCAGGGGGGTGCCTTGCTCCTGTATGTGCACTGGGTTGTGAAGCTGGGAGAATATCTTACCATCCTGTCTTCTTAAGTAGTTTATCAAGATAGAGGTTTTTCCTGAAGTGCCAAAATCTGGCCCACTGCAGTTAGTTCTAGGCCACAACTCAGGCTATATTTATTATAAGGATCTTTCTATGCCACTAGTTTTATCTGGACATTTAGAATAGTATTATCACCCTTTTTGTACAATTTGGATACCCCTTACAGCGGCACACTTGCTATGTATTATTACGTTCTTCAGAACCAAATGGTGGTGGTTAAATTTGCATGATGGTGAGTTATGGCACCTATTAGGGACCATTTCATGGTAGGTGATACATTCTCTTACCCTCCCCCTTATTTGTAAACCTGAACTGTGTGCTGTGTGTTTTCTTTTATGTAGAGGACTCCTTGTGGACAAGTGCTAAGATTAAAAGTGTAGGAGAAACAGTCAGGCTGCTCCTTCTACAGGCTTGGTCTTAGTTCCTGATCCTAATGTGCTCAGCTATTGGAGCTCCTTTAAGTGTTCTCCAAGGGGTTGAAAGTTAGGCCATAGTTTAATATGTGGGGTGATATTTGTGTTTATATTAGCAGGGCCCTGCTCTGCTGCACCATTTCTGCCACCCTAAGCAGGTGCCCTCCAGTTCCCTTCTTAAGGTTATATACTTCCCTGACCTGAGTAGCCCCATGGCAAGATCCTGCAAAAGCAGGCCTGGGGCTAGCCCAGCTTCCCTCTCTCCCAGGCCATATTCTCCCTAGACCTTTCCCCTATCCCAGACGGCACCGGGGTACCAGCCTCCGCTGTTCATTTCCCACTTTCACCTCTTCGTTTGCTGCGACTGCCCCTTCATATTGCTGCCACGGACAGGTAGCAAGCTGCGGAAGGTGTAGCCGTGAAGTCCTTTTCCCAGCTCTGGGGTGGAGCTCTTGTTTTTCTGGCAGCGGAAAGCAGGCCACTGGCAGGAAGGGACACCGGCAGGAAGGGTGGGTGACTATGCAACTACAGTGGTACCTCGGATTAAGTACTTAATTCGTTCCGGAGGTCTGTTCTTAACCTGAAGCACCACTTTAGCTAATGGGGCCTCCTGCTGCCGCTGCGCAATTTGTTCTCATCCTGAAGCAAAGTTCTTAACCTGAAGCACTATTTCTGGGTTAGCAGAGTCTGTAACCTGAAGCGTATGTAACCCGAGGTACCACTGTACCGCCCAGCATCATATGGGATGGTTAAGAAGAGCACTGACTCTATATGTAGTCACATTGGGTGTTTTTAGCTTAGGGAGCTACACTGCAGGGCTGTTGTAAGGCACTCCCGCCCCTTACGCTGAGATAAACGATAGGCCGGAGCAGGCCTTTGGCCGCGAGGGCGGGTGGCAGAAAGCAGCGGTAGCAGCTCCGGAGAGATGATCAATTCACGACTCAGTTGAGCACTTTGGTGCCGCCTCCCCCCTTTCAACCTGCTATCTGCGAAAGGAGTGACGCTACCGGTGCAGACGAATGGCTTGACGTAACCGCCCCGGCCAGCCAACCAACGGGCGTTTCCCCACTCGTGCGCACTGGCGCCCGATGACGTAATCCCCCATGTACGCAAAGGCTAGGCTCGCCCCCTAGAGGCTTCTTTTTAGCAAGGTGCATGTGCGGGGTTTGGGAGAGGAGGGGGACCGCCAAACCAAAGGATTGCCGCCTTCTCCCTGGAACTTCAGGTCCGGCTCGGATTTTTATGTGGACGACGACCTCCAACTTGCAATACCTACTACGATACGGGTGAAAAAAGTGACCAAGGGCAGAGGTTTTGCTAACAGGGCAATGCAATGCCTGCCGGCCTTTGCAGAAAATGGAGCTCAAATCAGAGAGGAAAGAGCTCGTTTGAAATGATTGACACGCCCACCTCCAGAAAACTCCACACCGGCAGAAAATTAAGCGGGTGGAATGCGCAACCTTCCCCCCCCACCCCACGCACAAGCTACAGCTTTCCCCTGCCTGGTACCCAGCCTCCTCCACCCTATAGCCGCACCCCTATTATCTCCGGTTCATCCCACTAACGCCCCCATTTCCCACCCTCCCTCCCAAGCCGTTTTCATTTGCCTCTTGCAGTTAAAACACACGGAGGAAGCAGCGAGTGAAAAAAAAGCATTTTAAACGATTTATTGAACAAAAAACACAAGTGCGGAGGGGAAAGGCTACCGAAGGCAAGACACCTTTGAAGGCAGTATGATGATCTTCCAGGAGAGGAGGGAGATCCCCTCCGATCCCCACCTTCCCTAGAACTGAGCATCTACGCATCCCGCCCGGTAATGGCTGTGCAGGCCTCTCACAGGCAAAAACGAAATAAAAAAAGCACCCCGCCACAACCCCCCTTGGTCCCAACCGCTCCCCATTTCTCCCCTCCCTCCTTGCATCCCGAGAAGCGGCTTTTTAAAGGGAAAAGCCGAGACGCCCTTGCAAAGCCGTTGCCATGGCGCCGCAGCGGCATCCGAGGGGCGGCCACGACGGCCGGGGAAACTTTCGGAAGGCAGCCAAAACGCCCCCGTGAGCATGGAGAACCAGGGGCAAGCAGGGAAGCGGCGCCGCCTATCCTCCATATTTTTCGGGGGAGGGGGGCAGGAAAAAATAAAACTATTTCCAATTAAAAAACAAAAGAACCCCGCACAAGCCCTCAAGTCATCCCCCCTTTATTAAAAAAATAAAGGGCTGGGGCGAATAACGTATTCCTCTCCCCTCCAAGGAACCGGCGGCAATGAAGAAAAGGTGCGCCTCCAACCCACGCCCACCCCTCACCCCCCAAAAAAAAGAAAAAGCTACAGAAACGAAACCGGGTAACATGGCTGTGCTGAGAGCAATAAGTCACAATGTCCCGAGGCTCCACAAGTCCAGGGCCCCCTGCCCTCTCCATCTGCGCCTCATTCATTTCCTGCTCTTGAGCGCCTTGGGCTTGGCCGACTTCTTCACCTTCTTGGCGCTGGGCGAGGCGGCCGTCTTCTTGGCGGCCTTCTTGGCTTTCACCTTGTCCTTCTTGGCGGCGGCCCCGCCGGCGCCTTTCTTGTGCGACTTCTTCTCCAGCTTTTTGCTCTTGGCCACGGGCTTCTTCTCGACCTTGCGCGACGCGGGCACGGCCACCGCCTTCTTGTGCGACTTGGCGTGCGAGGCGCCCCCGCCTCCTGCTCCGGCGCCCCCTTCTCCGCCCTCCAGCTTCTTCCTGTTGAGCTTGAAGGAGCCGTTGGCGCCCGTGCCCTTCACCTGCAGCAAGGTGTCGTTCTGCACCAGCGCCTTGATGGAGTACTTGAGGTAGGTGCGCCCGTTCTGCTGGTCGAACCAGGCCACTTTCTTGGCTTCGTTGTAGATCTTGGCCAGCGAAGAGCCGTTGCGCTCGCCCAGCTTGCGGATCGCCTCCACCACCAGCTGGCTGTACTTGCCCGGCTGGTTCTTCTTCTTGCTATTTTTCTTCTTCTTGGAGGGCGACAACACCGACCCGCCGCCGCCGCCTTTGGCTTTCTTGGCGGCGCCTTTCTTCTCCGGAGCCAGAGGCGCCTCTTCCGCCTCGGCCAGGGGCAGGTCGGCTTCTTCCAGCTCAACAGACATGCTGGATAAAGCGAGACGGCGCTCTCTCCAAGAGAAAAAGACCAGGCTCGGTGGTACTCGTGTGCGCACTCGGGAAGCAGCAGCAAGCGCGGTAGCCGAGCACAGCTCGCCTCTGCTCCGCCTGAGAGAAAGCCGTCTGCCTGGGCGGGCTCCGCCACAGCTCTTTATATGCGCCAGGAGCGGACCACGTTGAGAACAACAACAGGCAGCGAGGAGGCCGGCTCCAAGTTGTGCTTTTTGTGGCCCCTTCGGCGAGCTCTCCCGCCCGCGTCCGGCGGCCTAGGGTCGGGCTGCCGGCGCCAGCGGCTACTCCCGACGGTGCCTGACGGAGCTGCCCGGGCGCCGCAGCCTCCCGGGGCTGGGAAAGGTTCCCTGGAGGCGATTTTAAGGGCGCACCCTATGCTGGGGGAAGGCAGAGGATGGGGGCGCCCTGTATGGAGGGCTCTGGGGGCCCCCGAGGGATCCGCACGGCACGGCCAACGCACGGACCCGGTAGAGAAGAGGGCGCCGCGTGCCGCTGGCCGGTCGTGGGGCGCCGGCGACCCTCGGGGGGGTGACTAGCCCAGGGTTAATTTGTTGCAACTAACACACTGGACGCCCTCACGTGGTCGGCTGCAGCAGCAACGGAGCTGTGGAGCTCATTCCAGGGGGGTCCCCGCCCGATCTGGAGGGGCCGCGACTCAAGGGGTTGCGGGGCTCAGAGAGGGCAGGATTTGGCCGCCCAGGGATCCTCGGTTGTAGGGCGGCAGCACCTTCCAGTTTGGGCTAGAGGGGGTTGCAAGCCCTCCCCCTATCACGCAGGCAATCCCGACGGAGGCGCGTTTGGTCTCTAGTATGAAGTGGTATGGAAGGGCAAAGGGGCGCTGCTATTTGTGCTGCTTTTGGGGGGCGAGGAGGCGCGATGTATATTTACCATAGGAGATGCCCAAATTGGTGAAACAACCGATGAAGCGAAGGTCGGGGGGGGGCGATTCTTGAACAACCAGGTGGAGGAGCCTGCAGAGAAGACGTTGGGTGCCCACTCACTTTATTGCTTTTGAGTTTGTATATATTTATATTTGCGAGTTCATTATATCAGCCTCGGTAACTCCTGTTAGATGGGGTTGGGGTGGCCATGTCTCAACTTGGGCTTCGTGCGGGGAAATGAATATGGAGGATGTTTTCAGGATCTTGCCACTTGTCTTTAAAGGCACGGGTAACATTGCAAGGCACCCGGAGATAAGAGGGTATGTAAAGTCTAGCCACGAGAAGTCTCTCCGGGCTACTCCGCACCCCACTTCGAGCTACCTAGGGAGGGGGCGGCGCCCTTTAGTTTATGGTTAAAAGAAAGCGATAATCGGAGGCGTGCAAAACGGGGAGAAGATCAGCTCCGCGGGGTGGGGGCGGTTTGGTGCAGCGGCTCCTTTTCAGCCAAGGCGCACCTTGTTTTTTTTTTCCTTTTCCGGATTTGATTGGAAACAGATCGGGTGGCAACGGACACTTCCTTCGGGGAGCAGCTACTGGCGGCAGGAGGCATCTTGCTCCGCACGCGGGATGCCATGGATTTATCCCGCCTGCCAAGTCTCCTTCCCGCCCCCCAATTTGGGCAGAATTTAAATTACCTTTTAATCACGTTAGCTTATAAGCTATCTGAGAGGGCGCCCGATCCGGACGCATTTAAATAAGGGGGGCACATATGCACCCCATAGGAAGGGGGCTGGCAGGGAAAGGGGGGGCGGGGCGGCACCACCTCTGCTTTAGAAGTGTAGACGGCCTTAGCCAGTGCTGCCAAGAGCACTGTCTAAAATATGTGTGTGTGTAGGAGGGGGACGTTTCTTTTTAGATTGGGGGTGTGGGGGGGGAGAGAGATCTTCCTGCAGGGAAGAAAACGAAAGCAACCCAGCGCGGTTACTGAAGGCGAGGGAGCTTTTTAGCCATGGAATCCGCCTACTCCATCAAAGCCTCTTCTCTGCTGCCACCTTTTAAAGCTGGTTCACGATCGCTCTGGGAGGGAGGGAAGCAGGCGCGTTACACCCACTTTCAACTGCATCCTCCTGCGCAGGAAAAGTTACCCCCCACCTTCCTTTGCCTTGAATCTGATTTGCTTCTTATGCCAAAAGGGGGAAAAGGGGGGAGGGAGGGAGGCAATTCAAACCCTCGAGCTCCGCAGCTTGCTTTCTCGCTCCCCCTCCCACTTTCGATAAATCTGACACCCGTCCTCCTCCTCCTCCCATGTCTTATTATTTTCTCCGCCATTTCGCTCGCCCTGCCTCCCTCTTGCACGGCTTTAAAAAACAGCAGTTCTGTGCAGGAGGTAAAAACCGCGCTCTGGGGAAGAGCCCACCCCGTAGACGTCTTGCAAAGCATGTTGGGACGAGGTGGACCTCGGTTTACCACAGCCTCTTCTGCTCTTAAGCAAAGGATCGCTTTTAAACCCATTGGTTACGCCTTAGAACAGCCAGAGGTTTCTATGTAGATTTTAAAAAGCACGTTGGTGAACCGTGGGGATTTTATTTTTTAAACCTTCAAAGCTGAGACCATATCACCACACTGCTTCTCATCTAACTTTTGTTTGAGAAGCAGAGTTCAAATTCCCATGCATCCAGGTAACTACCAACTGGTCAGTTTGACATTGACACCAGGACATTGATACCAGAACAGATAATTAAACCGTCCGTCTGTAAGCACTTAGAAAAGGAAAAACCCAGCATGGGTTTCTCAAAAACATGTCATGCCAGACGAATCTTATTTCTTTTTTTTATGGAGTTACAAGCTTGATGGATCAGGGGAATACTGTGGACATGGTGTATCTTGATTTCAGAAAGGGTTTTGACAAAGTCCCCCATGATGTGGAGAAGCTGGTAAAGTGTGGGCTAGACATGGTAACTGTTAGATGGATTTGTAGCTCCTTGACTCACCGAACCCAGAGTGCTCACTAATGGTTCCTTGTCTCTTGGAAAAGTGACAAGTGGGATGCCACAGGGTTCTGTCCTGTGCCTGTTGCTGTTCAACATCTTTATAAATGACTTGGACAAATCAAGGATAAGATAATCCAATTTGCAGATGACATGAAACTGGGAGTGGTAGCTAATGCTGCAGAAGACAGAATCAGGATTCAATATAATCTTAACAGATTGGAGAACTAGACCTAAACTAATAAAATGAAATTCAATAGAGACAAATGTAAGGAATAAACTTAGGCACGAATAACCAGTTGCAAACATAAGATGGGGAACACCTGGCTTGCCAGTAGTACATGTGAAAAGGATCTTACTAGACCACAAGCTTAACATGAGTCAACAGTGTGATGTATCAGCAAAAAAAACAATGCTACTCTAGGCTGCATCAACAGTAATGTCCCAGTCAAGGGAAGCAGTAGTCCTGCTCTGTTCTGCCTTGGTTGGATTACACCTAGAGTACTGCATCCAGTTCTGGGCACCACAATTTAAGAAGGATGTTGACAAGTTGGAACGTGTTCAGAGGAGGGCGACCAAGATTATCAAAGGTCTGGAAACCAAGCCTTGACAGCCTTACAAAACTGAATTCTGCACTTTTCCCCAGGCTCTGATGGAATCACAGTATACACACATCCCCAATAATAGGGAGTACAGTGTAAAATATGGAAATGCCAAAGAGCATCAGCTTATAGGTTAGCCAAATTTCCACATGGAACCCACTAGAGAAAAGGGAGTGTTAATAAACAAGCTAAAGAATTACCAACCCAGTGTGGTGTAGTGGTTAGGAGCGGTAGTCTCGTAATCTGGGGAACCGGGTTCACGTCTCCGCTCCTCCACATGCAGCTGCTGGGTGACCTTGGGCTAGTCACACTTCTCTGAAGTCTCTCAGCCCCACTCACCTTACAGAGTGTTTGTTGTGAGGGAGGCAGGGAAAGGAGAATGTTAGCCGCTTTGAGACTCCTTCAGGTAGTGATAACGTGGGATATCAAATCCAAACTCCTCCTCTTCTTCTGACCAAGGCAATAGAGTAGGCCTGTTACTTCCCTTGAATGGCTTCCATAACTTCCTAGCCCTTCTTATTACATGTGTTAAAGATGCACAGCACTCAGAAGTTTTAATAAATTTTATTCCAAACTGCTTTGGGGCTAGTGGCATTGGTGATTTGGAATACATGGTCAATCCAAGAGTTTACCGCTCTGTCAATGCATTATTAGCTCCTGCTTTTGCCTTTTTGAACCATAGCAGCTTTGCATGTGTGCGAAGTTGACAGAGGACATGCCCAGTTGCCATGCATCTCAAGCCTTGTTAGAACCCAGAAGAAATAAAATTTCAGTTGACATGCAGGATATCATTATCTACTACACTCCTATGTCCTATACAGGGCATTGCATTCCCCCAAACAGGCAGACTCCCAAGAAAAAAGCTAACCTATTTTGTCTAGTCTTCCAACTCCAATTTCCAAAAGATTCTAGCTGATATTTAAGGATACTCAAGTGACAATGATGGGGAAGGCTATAGAAAATCCAAATTGTTCTATGCCTAGGAGAAAGGAATTCATTATAGACCAGTTACTAGAAATGAAATCATTAATATGAACTTTTCATTGAATCAGCTGGTCCAAAACAGCTTTTGATCTAATAAAAGGAATCAGTTAGGGGAAGTCCTTTTTGCTGATTACCTCTGTACCGCCACCAACTTCCACCCTGTTTTTTTTGGGGGGGGGGCTTTGAATCAGCAAAACTCTCTGTTAAAAGATGCCTCTGCTGGACCAGAAACCCTTCCCTAGGGTCCCACCCACTGATGCCAATTCAAGTCATCACAGAGCAAATATGAGGTTTTCTAATGAGGGTCCATCAATATGCTTTTGAAAGAATGTAGATCGAAGACAGTGATCAGACCATTCCAATTTCTACAGAACTATGGTATAAGTAAGAGCACAGGTCCAAAGCAAAATAGCCACTCCAAGTTCAGCAGCATTTTCTAACTATACTACAATGGCAACAGCCATTCCCTGTATCACAGCAGAAGTTTCCTGAAGGTATATTGGAGGGCAGCCATCAATGGTTTTACATCCATGAGTGAAGACTTGTTGCCATGACAATTTTATAATTCGCAAGCATTCTTGGTGTTCACAACACAGAAATTAATAGTGGGCTCTGCTATGACGTTTTCAGTTCCTCCTGGGTTGTTTTGATTTGTCAGCTTCTACTTCACTGGAGCCCTGGGAGGTCTGGTGTTACAAGATGCAGTTTTGAACAAGTCATGCTTTTCAAGTAGCAATTCAGTTTGATCAGTGAAGTACGCTTGAAGATACTGAAGCAGCTGGCTACACTGAAACCTGCAACGGCAGAAAAGGCTGTGCCATCGCAGCGCAGCTATGAAGTAAATCAGCTGCAAACCTCTTTTGGAAGACAAAGAGAACATTTCTGAGAAGAAACCATAGACCATGAAAGAGGCAAAGAAATTTAGAGGAGCCCAAACCATATTCCAACAACCATAGCACATATCCATTTTGTGGCATTCATGTACCATATAGTCATGGGTAGATGTTTTGACAAGGCAATAGCTGCACAGGCAGAATAAGTGTACAGCAATCTGCACTGAAAAAAACAGTTCTCGATCCACCTTGTCAAAGGCATAAAGGTGGGACATTGCAACAATCTTACTGACAATAACTATACCAGAAGGCCTGTGCATACATGGTAACAGAAGAGGTGACATTATGTGCTGGCCTAGATCATCCAATTATTCCTGGCATTGGAATTGAGCACCATCACTGAATGCCTGGAGGATAAAGAACAGCAGCAGCTCCTTGAGAAATGTTCTAAGCCTTTCCCGCTATAGAAGAATTTTACTCTGAAATACTACCAATTAACTGTGTTTGCTTTCTAGAGCTCAAGGCTTTTTGAAAATCACATTGACCTCACACACAACCCACTACCAGGAATGCATGGTTTCAGCATTGCCGGTGTTCAGAGAAGCAGAAGTGCTCAGTATTTTTATCCGTGTTTAATTTTGCAGGGATACTCCACACATGAGCAGCCTTGAATCTAATGCTATCATGAGTCATCTATATGGCTAGTGGCCTATATAGTGGTCAGGTTTTGGAGCCAGCTATTGCATTAAAACAATCCGTCCTACATTGTACAGCAAGGATTTGACCCCATTTCTGTTAAACGACATATACGAACTACATAGTGGAGGAACTAAATATCTGTTCCTTCTGATATGGAACAAGAAACTGCAGTACAACAATGAGAGCTCTATTGTTCTCCAGGCAATTAGTTAGCTATACAAGACAATGGCCCAGTTTGCAAACCATGGCTTAGCACAAATATGCAGGTTCCTGGGGTGCAGAATGCAAACACTGTGCTCCTTCCCTGGTCCAGCTGTGCTACATAGGAATAAGTCAGGGTTTAGCATTGTATGAACCTGTGGTTGTGGTTGGTTTCTGCTCAAGCCATGAACAGCAAGCCAAGAACAACAAACCTCGAAAATGGGCTCAGATGCAATGCCAAACCTTGGCATAGTTCTGGGTAGCTGGCAGTAACAGGACAGGGTGTTTGGGAGATGGCTTTCAGCAGAATTTTCACTCCAGGAACGCATTTGCTCATTCATGCTAAGCCATGGTTTGGCTTAGCTTACATGCAAACAAGGTCAATGTCAAGCCACAGAAACTATCCAATATAGCTCATGATGAGAATTAGCATGGTAAGTCTGAGCATGTTAATGTTTGCTGTCACAACTTTTCCCTAATAAGAATTAAAAATATTAAAGCAGCACAGCTTTACTTCCTCGCTGTTGCAAGCAGTAGCTGAGATTTCTGCTTCATTCTACCCTTTCCCTGGCTGGCTAAGGTTATGCTAAGGGGAAGTAATAGAACAGTTAAAAGTGGGCAGTGGACAAGAAGAGATTAAAATTAGCTCAGGAGCTTCAGTTTCAGTAACGTGATAAAAATAGAAACAGGAGCAAGAAGTTTTGTTCTTGTTAAGTTTATTGGCATGTTTCTTTACAGAAGAGCTCTGCCTACATACTAGAATGTAGACCTCTGGGAAAAACAGTAGAAGGGCTCCATTTAAGAAAGCTACAAATGCAAGAACAAGGAGAGGGCAGAACAAAGTTGCCAAGTTTCCATCCAGAAAATCCAGACTAGTGACAGTAAGAGAGAAAGGGGAAGGTGCTCTTAGTCACCAAGAATGACCATCACAACCCATATGGAGATTGTTCTACAAGACAGACATGTTAGATTCCTCTTTACATTTGCAGAATTAATCATGAAGGGTGGTGGTGGTGGTGGTGGTAAAAGGCAAACAAAGTGATCATTCTGAAAGCTGTATTTAATTTTTCTTTTTAAGTCCAATAATCCAGTGTGCAAGGTTATGCAAATCATCCTTTGAAGATTTAGCTACAAAGAAGCCAGACAATATTTTTCCAGAAGATGAAGCTTTTTGGCTCTTAAAATCAATAAAAATGTTTACATAATTCTTGCTTCTACTGTACAGAATACTGCCTCTATCTGGACTTGTGTTGCTAGCACACGGCATTCCACAAGTGTCCTGTTCACTTCCTAAACAACCTGTGTTTCAGTACTTAAACATGTAATTCAAGAATTTTACACTAATTTATACATTTTAATTGGTTGCATATATTAACATGTACTATAAGATTTCTCCTAAAGAAGCCATTACATAATACGTGGATACTGTAAAAAGATCTGATTAGTTAAAAGTAACAAGCATTAACAGATACATACAAAACTCAACCTAGTTGGATCGAATGCTGAGCTTGCAATGAACTATGAGTAATCAGCCTTTCCAGTTGCAGCCTTCACAGGGGAAACACAAGACATTAAAAGGTAAATTGTTACAGATTCTGTACATAGTTTCTTTCCGCTGGGACACCTGGAAGTAGCTTAAGTTCCAAACATAGTTTCCTCTTTTTAAAACTAGGAGAAAGGTCTGCTACCATGAAATAATGAGATGGGATGTAGGGACATGGGAGGCGTGTAAAGGAATGGGCTTACAAGTTGTTCATGGTAAAATGGGTGATTTTGGCCACTGAAAATAGGATCTTGTTTCTCTTTTTACACAGAAGAGGGGCTGTGTGTGTATGTGTTTGAAGGCCTAAGTGTGATATCTGTTTGTGAAGGACTGTTCTCAACCCCTCCAGCCCCACCTCAGCAGCTGCAGCTCTCCGCAGAGGCTTTCGCCCGGTCATTCTTGTCTAGTTTGATAGGTTCAGGAAATTCGTTGTAAAGCTCCACTTCAGTTTCCTATAATGAAAGAAAGAAAATGTCACCAACTACAATTTGGTCCTTTTATTCAACTAAGTGGGTGCTAATAACACCACCTCACCATCATGTCCAATACCTGCCTCCCCAACTCCTATTCTCTGGAGGAAGCAAGCAAAGCAAAGTCTTCCTAACTTGGACAGAACCAAGTTAATACTACAGTTTATGACAGGAGAAGGTGCAATGTAAAAACCAGGAGCAGCACACCTGGAAGTGCCAGGAACTGAAAGACACAATTCCAACTGTTGATGATGTAAGAGGCATCACTGCCTATGGGGATGTATGTTCATCCCACTTTTGCCTTTGAAAACAGGTTTTTGCAATGTTTCAGAATCCTGTTCAACTGGAAAACATATTGGACAAATGCCAGTGCACAAAGGCATCAGTGCCTCCATCACCTATCTCCAGCCATCGCCTGGTTTGATATTGCATATAGAATAAGGACCGGACTGCCAGAAGAGGGCACTAGAACTCATACCTGCTTAAGTGCATTTCGTGCAATTGTTTGGAAAGCCTGTTCCACGTTAATGGCCTCCTTGGCACTGGTTTCAAAATAAGGGATATTGTTTTTGCTGTAGCACCAGGCCTGTGCTCGTTTTGTAGTAACCTGTAATAGAAGCAAACTCCTTTAAGCTCTTTATAATTACCAAGAGTCAACCGCATTCATCTTCCATGTCCGTACCAGCCATCTTTTTTCACTGCCAAAAAGCACAGCAATTTGCCATGCTAAATGTAAAACTCCATGTTTCCCAGAATCCCCAGGAAACATTGTTCACCAACTATTCTCCCCATTCCCCCCCCCACTCCCATTGTTTTCTCTTCACTATTTAAAAATAGCAGGCTTCTGCAGACAGGATTCAGTTTAGCATCCTTAGGAGATCCTGGTTAATGGTGGCAGATTCAGAATGTTTGCTTTGATAATTATTCTAATTAAACCCCACAGTATGCATCAACCAGCTTACTTGTCTGTTTTCAAGGTCAATCTTGTTTCCCAGCACAACAAAAGGAAAGTTCTCAGGATCCCGCGGACTGGCTTGAATGAGAAACTCATCTCGCCAGCTGTCGAGAGTTTTAAATGTGTTGGGAGCCGTTACATCAAACACCAGCACGCAGCAGTCTGCTCCTCTGTAGAAGGCTACTCCCAGAGACTGAAACCGTTCCTGCCCTGCTGTATCCCATATCTGCAAGACATTGGAGAAGAACTCTTAGGGACAAGCTCAGATCAGGCCTCAAGATCATACTGACTGAAGTTCCTCAATGCCATAACGCTGCTTGTCAGAATGTCATACAAATTTGGAAGGAACACATTCATGCCTTTGGAAAAAGTATCAGCATGCCCCTAATGGAGAGTAGGTTCTTAAAGACCAATAGTTTGGCAAGTGAATTTGGAGCAGCCTGCCAAATGTGGGAAGGAAGTGCCTTTACCCCTTAAACAAAGCAGGACCATCTAGAATTACAAACCATTCCCCACCCCACCCAGTTCAGAAAATTGCAGGCCATGCAGGGGAAGCTCCATGCCATGATGAGCTATATAAGAGCAGGCTAGTCTTTAGTCTGCATGACAGAAAATAAGCCTCTCCTTCTCAGCTCTCCTGCATCCTATACTTGTGCCTCTGATTTTTTTCTACCTAGATGCAGGACTTCACATCTATCTGTTAAATTCCATCTAATTGTTTTTGCTCAGGGTTGTTTTTGCTTGTGGTCTTGCTGGGAGATGCCCAGCATTAGAGCAGGTTGCCAGAGGGAAAAGTTTTGTGATGCTACTCAATTTGCCCTCTGGCACCGCAGGGTAAGGGGCAAGCCACTCTCACCTCTGTCGCTACTAACAAGACACCATAACATAATTTAAGCATTCTGTAGATATTTGACAACGGCTAGTTTAGAATAGTTGTCCAACTATCAAATATGCCACCCCTAGTAAGATCTGATTCTTTTCTGCTCGTGTCAACGCATCAAGGGTCTCTGTCTCTCATGTACACTCATGTTTGCCACTGCCTCCTCCAGAGGCTCGAGAAGAGCAAGACATGTTCTCAACAGTGTGCTGAGCCTTGGGACCACCAGTCAATCATCCTATTGCTTTCCAAGCATCAATGCAGGGCCTGGTGTGACTGGCTCTTTCGAACTGGGCATTCCTCCCTATCATGCTGTTAGCCCTATCAATGCTGTCTAGCAGAAAGGCAATTATAAACACCTAAACACAAAATACAATTTGTAGATCGCTGCAAGTTGCAAAAATGCAATGGATACAATTCTTACCTGCATTGTGACTAGCCTATCATCCACCATCACTTCCTTTGTGAGGAAGTCGGCTCCTATTGTAGCTTTGTACTGGTTACTGAATTTCTTGTTCACATACTGGTTCATGAGAGATGTCTTTCCCACCCTATGGGAGGAGGAAGAGAGAAAAGCCATAAGAATACAAAGAATACATGTTGTTGTGCACACACAATATACAGCCATATTCCGTTTACAGAAGAATACAAGTTATCCTGCATCACTTTTGGATTTATTCAGGAGTGTTTTAGTCCTTAGGACTACAACTAAAACGCTGGTGCATTGGTGGCAAACTTTCAACTCTCCAAATGTTGTGGGACTCCCAATTCCAATTAGCCCCAGCTGGCATTGCCAATGGTCAGGGATGATGAAAAGCTGCAGTCCCATCAACCGGGGGGGGGGGGGGAGAGACACGGGACGACAGGATGCCGACCCCACCTTAGATCTGAAGGTACTTGAGACCACTACTTTGCTGAAGCTAACAGGCCAGAGTCTGGTCAGGGTCTGCATGTAAGACTGTTTGGAAAGCACCTACATTGCATTGGGTTTCATGATGTAACAATAGCAGTATATAAATGAAAAAGGTAAAGAAATCCAAACAACTAACTCCTATCGGGGTCATTTCAGTGGTGGCCCTGTATTAAGGTGCATCTGGGATCACTTCCACATAACCCATTTAACTGAGAATACATCCTAATTTGTTCACAGGGAGATCAGAAGATGTCACACCAAGCAAATGTCACCCTCCCCGCCAGTGCATTTGCCTGTCACTTTCTTTCTTGCAAAAAGTATGATCTTTTGTTGAAACAGTTAGTTGAGCAAGACCTCAAAATCAACTTTAACTGCATTAACTTGAATTTGCCACAATAGAATTTCACCTGAAAACAGCAGCAGTCTGGAAGCACCCAAAGCCTGTCAGTTTGCTTTTAAGTGGGCTTTGAGTGTTTTTATTGCCATCTGTTTTTTACTGAAATGATCTTGATCTTGAAATGCCGTTGCTCAGTTTTCAATTACAGTATAGCTCTTTTCTGGTCTGCCTGGAAATTTTTGTATCCTGCTGTTTAACATGCATTTTTAAATACATGTTTTTAAGTTAGTTTCAAGTGTTTTTGAAAGGCAACATAAAACCCTAAAAAATAAGACAATTCAGCCCCGTGTTTAGCATTCTACTTATGAAAAAAATAGTTCACCCTCCAATACATCCCTTTAATAATTTGAGTTTGAATTAGGTTCAGGAACAAGTTATCCCACAGGATAACTGAAACAAAAGAGGCTCAAAGAGGTTGCATGAGCTATCTGAAGCAGCACTTTCAAATATATTGATTAGATGGGTACATCAAATGCACTATCAGTAAGGTGGGTGTTATATTCTTTGTCTGGAAAATAAAGGATTCATTTCAACATGCCAACCTTCACAAATGTGGAATTAAAACAACAAATTGTGCTGAAAGCCTTGTGTCTCTACTGGACTAGGCTTTAATTCCATTTGTATCTTTAGGTGCTGAAGTGAGCTCTTTCACAAGACCAGTATCGAGATGTGCCCCAAATTTATTTTCTATTGAAGTGACTCTGCCTATTAGGTGATACAGGGTATGAAAATATGTGAACAGTCTGTAACTGAGGAAAGGAAATTAGTATAGATGGAATAGTTTTGGTCTTTCACTTACACCTTTCCTCTAGTATGATACAAGATCATGTGTGTGTACAACAGATTGTTTAAGGAAGCTTCACTCTATCGACTGAGAGGCTGGTGTGGCACATTAGCAGAATTTGCTATTTCACAACTATGACTGCAGCAGCCAATCTCTTTTGCAGAGATGTACTCAAGACGGCCACAACATCTTTCAGAAGCCTGGGCCAAGTGACATCAGATCTGTTTATTAAGAGTAGAATTTGGGTCACATTATATTCCAGGCAGCAAATATGAAACTGCTTTTCCACTGACAGTTGTGAAACAGCTTTACTCACACAAAAAACATCCATTTGCATTAAGCATCTATTTGGTATTTTATGACAGCATGGTTTGTACCGTGCTGCTTTAATGCCTAGAGCACTGCTCTTAAGAGAACTGGTGGAGCTTTATGATCATTGATTTTTCTGTCGCACATCTGCTCTCTCTCTTGTGGGAAGCTCCAAAAAGCCTGGATTTCCTCAGTCATGCAATATGTAGGTGAAGCTGTTAATTGCCTAGGCAGCATAATGCAGGTAGGATGTTTTGACAATTTATTCAGCACTGAAGGTTAGATCAGGCAGCAACAATATAGTTGTTTTTAAGTTACACACCATCTGACTCTGAAGAATTACTCTACAATAAAAAATAGTCTTAATTCTACCAGGGTTGTGAGTTTTTGTAAAAAACAACAACAAAGCTATCCGTGTAATTTGAGCAAGTTTCCCCAGCAACTATGGACTGAAAGTGGAGTGCTGGTTTATTTATTTTTATTATTTTATTCATTATTCTTGAACTTGTTTCAAAACCTAAATCCACTTCTCCCTTTTGTGGTAATTCGCACAACACATGCAACGCTGCAGGCCAAGTTGCTTCCTTTACTTTTGATCACAATTCCATGGTAGCAACAATTTGAATTTCAACAAGTGTTTTCCTGGATTCTGCATGGCTCACTGATGCTGCACAGCAATTTATACAGTGCCAGTAAAGCAAACAAAACTTAGGTAGCTTCACAGGTAAGATAGATAGGTCCCCGTTTGTAAAGAGCTTCCAACTACCCCAGTCATATGCATTTCAAGTGAGTGTTTTAAGATGCAGCAAACACTGTGCTACATCCAATGGTAACAGACACTACTTTGCTGAAGCTCCACTTACCCCGAGTCGCCAAGGATGATGACTTTGAGTAATACTTTCTTCCTAGAAGTCATTGTTCAAGGGTTCAGAAGATCAGTTCCAAGTGCACTTACTGGACCAAAAAAAGAGAGAGAATACTATTTTTTAAAAAAAACATGCAGCTCATTTGCTGCTTGCAGCATCTCAAAGTACAGGACAACTGATGAGCAGGTTGTGTGGCTTCAAGCTAGGTTAACAGGTACGTACTGCCTCTTCAGATACATACTTGTTAAACCCGTAGGGTTTGGCCTACACTTATGACTAGAAAACATGAAGCCCCATCAGGCTCTTCAAGTTCTGGGAAAGTCTGGCCGTGAAAACACAAGTAGTAAGGAAATAAAATGTATCCAAGCAAGAGCAGCAAAAAGTTGCTTGACAGGCAAACTAGGCTGCCACACTATCTAATAATGAAGAATCCCAATGATTAACAATGGCTTGCATGCAACATACTTTTTTTTTATCCAGCTGCCTGAATGCTAACAGTCTTAGTCAATGCTACTATGCACACTGCAACTTCAGTCCTCTTTAGGCTTCAGATTTCACAAGGATTATCCCTTGTGAAAGAACAAAGAGTCTCATCTTACCCCTATTCTATGCATGAATCATGCATTACTAACCAGATTAGACTCTGCAGCAAGGACTCCAGTTCAAAAGTCTTAATTTTCACCAAAAGATCTATAACAAGTTTAGAAAGAAGTTTGGCTATTGCATAGGGAGAAAAGAAATACTCAACAAGATTCAGGTTTACACACAGCCTTCAGGGATAAAAACCCCTTCGATCTACAGTGGCCCACTGGCAGTTAGTTGCAATGCTTTGCAATGTTTGTATACCAAGCACTGGAGAATTAAAACGGGCAGCAAGGAAGCTTTCGCAAGCAGCCTCTTCCAAAGGAAGCAGGATGAAGGAGAGCAGGGGCTTTTAAGAAGAACCGATGAAGGCACAGGAGCAAGGAAAAGGTTTCACAGTTCTTTGAATGCTGGACAGTCACTATTGTCAAGATAGCAGCATCTGTAAGTAGTTCATAAAACAGCTATAAAGTTCAGCTGGTCAGCAAATGTAGAAGAGGAAAATATCACAAGGGGCAAGCAGCAATTAACCAAAAGTTCTATATGCAATTCAAACACCAGAGATTGCTAAGCTGCACTGATAGCTTATGACAGCCTTCTGCAGCTTCTTAAAAAAAAAAAAAGTACGGCAATGGTTAATCACTGGGCTTGCTCATTGAATGCACAAACTAGTATTTGTACTCAGTTCCTTAGAATTTGTTGTTTTAGCTGGCACTTAAGGGACCCAGACATTGTGCAAGAGACTCATTGCTGTAAACTTCTACTGCAGGCAAGGGAAATTTCCATCCTGTGTACCATATTAGGCCCACACTATTTATTATTTTGATAAGCATGAACTAATATGCAATTGACATAAGTGACACATTGTTAATATCACATTTTAGCAGAAATTGTTAACACACATTTTATTTGGTGTTTAAAATAAAAATATTGGTACTGTACTTCAGTTTTCAAAACACTCTACTCTTTATTGTTAAACTCCTTAGCATATTGTCTATCCTTAGCATATACTTTGAGGCTTCAAAGCACATACATTTCAATAATCCTTGAGTGTCAGTCAGGCACAAAAAATGGCACCCAGACTTTTTGAAGTGCTCACAAATGGAGAATCTTTAGATGCAAAATGCACCTGGAGCCCTGCTAATTTCAAGTCCTGCATCATGGTGTCAGGCGAATGACAGGAGGGCAGTCCCACCCTCTTCAAAGTGGTCCACAATAGGGGGGTTAGGTGAGGATCCAGCACACCCGAGGTTCCCAACCCCTGTTCTAGAACTCTGATTTTCCACACTGACAAACCCAAGGCAACTCTTACTTCAAGACTTAAGGGCACAGCCAGACTCTAAGTGAAATCATTTTTAAGAGATCACCTAAAGTATCCAGGGATTTTTACTTGCTTCATGCTTTTGAAATTATATGCAGAAATGCAGCTTGAAATAGTTCTACAGAAATTCTCTTTTGAGCTGCACAAAAGCACTACCACATAAGCTTCCCATTCCCGCAGTGTTAGGAACTCAGATACAGTGGTATCTCAGCTCCCGAATGTCTTGGGAGTCAAACGTTCTGGCTCTCAAACGATCGGAAACCGGAAGTGAGTGTTTTCGTTTTCGAACATTATTTTGGAAGCTGAACGTCCAGTGCGGCTTCCGCTATTGTTTCCGGTGCGCCTGCGCAATCGGAAAACAATCAGAAGCCGTGCCTTGGTTTCCGAATGTTTCAGAAGTCGAATGGACTTCTGGAACATATTCTGTTTGACCTCCGAGGTACGACTGTATACAAGTTAGGCAACAAATGGCTCCTTAAACCAAGGCTGCAGTTGCCATTTTGGGTAAGACAGCTCTAAAGTTTTTTGTTTTTTTTCTTCAAATGATGGACTGATAATGATTCTCAGTTCAGATGACAATTTTGAGCTGGTTTAAGAGCTCTTAGAACTTAAAGTAGAAAAGACACTTGATCTAGGGCCTATTCTGATCTCTTTTTCTTAATGGTGACTGCTCCTGCTCAGGCTGCACAATAAAAGCAATTTGGTTCCAGAAATTCATTCCGATTGTGCAGATAAAATATAACTGATAAAATTCTACAGGATAGGGTATTAGTGTGTGAAAACAATCTAGATCCAATGATCCCCAGATGATGGAGATGTCAGGCACCAGCCTGATTGGTTACAAGTGGTCAAAGCCTGGTGCCAAATGCGCCTGCCGCTTGGCTAATTTCAAACACTGCATTCCTGTTTGAGGCATTCAGTCTTAAAAACACCACACAACCAAGGAACGCTAGCAGTGCAGCAGCACAAGAAGTACTGCTTGTGAGAGTGTTATTGCCCACAAAAAGAAAACTAGAAAAGAGTTACAGAGCATGTCAGATGATCATGGCCACCCAACATTTTTTAAGGTGGGAAAAGTCATGCTTGGTACACACTTTGTTTTCCACCTAGACACATTGAAAGAGCTAATGAATTTGGTTACAAGGTGTCTCATGTCTCCTGTTCGCTATTCACAGCAACAGCATTGCATTTGAGCCAACTAGCTTAAGAGGAGCTACACAAGAACAACTGGTATGTGGAAGCTTCCACATAACTGAATTGCTGTACAGTGGTACCTCGGGTTACAAACGCTTCGGGTTACAGACTCCGCTAACCCAGAAGTAGTACCTCAGGTTAAGAACTTTACCTCAAGATGAGAACAGAAATCGTGTGGCGGTGGCGCGGCAGCAGCGGGAGGCCCCATTAGCTAAAGTGGTACCTCAGGCTAAGAACAGTTTCAGGTTAAGAACAGACCTCCAGAACGAATTAAGTTTTTAACCAGAGGTACCATTGTACTAAAAAATGGGTGAGTTGAATACAGTGGTTATGAACTTAATTCCTTCCGGAGGTCTGTTCTTAAGCTGAAACCGTTCTTATCCTGAGGCGCGTTTTTGCTAATGGGGCCTCCCCCTGCGCACGTGCCTCTGGCACGCGATTTCCGTTTGCATCCTGGGGCAAAGTTCGCAACAAGGAGCAGCTAGTTCTGGGTTAGCAGAGTTCGTAACCCGAAGCGTTCACAACCAGAAGCTAATTCCTCTAACTGCACAATTTCCAAGGAAACACTAGTGACTGCAGATCAGTTTTGCTATTACCGCTCGTCAAAGAAGCCTTGTCCCTCCCCACTGAAGGCACAAGGCAATTTGAGGCATTATAATTCTGTTGCAAAAGCACAAACTGTAATAGCCTCAAATATTTTGGTACTGAAATTGTCTACTTAAGAAAGGGGCACGTGATATAGGCATCTTTGATGAAGCAGCTCAAAAATATTAAGACCGATACTAAGATAATCAGAATATCCTGCCTTAAGTGAACTTTAAAAAAATTAAAAAATTATCAGATTTTCCACAATTATAACAAATATCACATAACAAAACAACAAACAAAAACAAAGACATAAAAAGAAAAGATACATAAGAGAAAATCAACAATATGATACAAAATCCATCCCACCCACCACCATAACAAATAAACAATAAAAACACTTAATCTTTTTAAAATCCAACTTTGTGTACATATTAATTGACTTCCTCTAGTCCCTCCCTTCTGCCTTAAGTCAACTTGTTATTAACCTGAAAATTTGCTTAATAACTGTTCCTTTAGACGCCTCAGATATTGCCCCAGCATTCTCTCTTGCAGCAAAATAAACCCGAGACAGTTAACAGGGCTTTTGCTTCTTACTGAATTCCAACAGCTAGCACTGCTCACACATAGTAAGGATGAATACTATCATTGAAAAGTAGTTTTTTGAGTCACTTGTGAGAAATACTTAATAAGTCCATGTGACAGTCACAATTAGGAGAGTCAATTGTTCAAGAGTGGCTGCCTCATGCTATTCGATATGCAGCCTTGGCCAGTTCAAGCACTTCTACCACCAAGGCATGACTAAGGACTCCTGAAGACTCAGAAGGATCACATGCTTTGTAAACATCCACAGAGCCAGAGCTTCCTAGTGAGGAGCCAACGACGCATCTCAGTTTCGGGCTTTATATAAATCCTCCGTGCCCTGCTGCAAATTCAACCTTTGGCGATCAGCTGGACTAGTTTAAGTACATCATGAGTAATGTCAAATTCAGCATTTAGTTCTGGGTCAATATATTCCAATTACTCTAGAGGCCCGAACAGTTTGGAGTTTGCCACAATGAAGGCCAAGGTGGTAACAACTACCTAAACCAGTGTTTTCCAACCTTTTGCCGACCATGGCCCCTTTCAGACCTTGTTTTCTTCCTGTGCCCTCCCCCCCCCCCCCCCGGTCCTACCGGTAGAAAGGTAGCTATTTAAATGTTTTGTTTGTAAATAGAGTATGTTTTATTTTATAATTCATACCAAATACAATTACATTAAATGGTAGGAACACAATGAAATATTGTTAAAGCAGAAAAAAACAAAGAAGCGTAAGAGCTGGAAGGGATCCAAAGTGTCATCTTTCTAGTGCAACCCCCTGCAAGGTAGGAAACTCAGCTAAAGCATACATGACAGATGGCCATCTAACCTCTGCTTAGAAACCTCCAAGGAAGGAGAGTCCAGAACCTCCCAAGGGAGATCCATCTTTCATGTATTTTAAAAAGTAAACAACACTTATTTGACTCGAGTTATTAGACAAAGACAGGGGAACCTACAGATTACAGTCCAAAACCATACCCTCCAACATTTCTCCGATGAAAATAGAGATGTTGTATTCCATAATAATAATTTTACTATTTATACCCCACCTATCAGACTAGGTTGCCCCAGTCACTCTGGGCAGCTTTCAACATATATAAAAAACCTAATAAAACATTAAACATTAAATAAACTTCCCTACACAGGGCTGCCTTCAGATGGCTCAGGGGTCAGATACCCTTCAAAGTTTTCCGGTGAAAATAGGGATGTCCTAAGGAAAAGCAGGGCATTCTGGAATCAAATCAGAAACTGAGACAATTTCTGTAAATCCAGGACTGTCCCAAGTGGTCCTCACTGACCTGGTGCAAAAAGATCTTGTCATCCAGAGGAGCCCTGGCTGCCTAGATAAAACACTATAGCCCCACACACCTTCACCTGGGAGTAAGGCCCGCTGAGGCCAGTGTGGCTTTCTTCTGAGTAGACACTTAGTAATTTACTAGATGCAAGCCAGCAGCACTAGACCTTATTGGCTAGGCTCTGGGGTGGATCCCTGATCTGCTAGGTGCTGGGGTGGATTGCACCCCAGCAACTTGCAGAGTCTGTCCCAGGCTGCCACCGGCACTGGCAACAGCTACAAGCAGTGGTCAAAACGGGAACCTCAGTGATCACCCTCTCCAGCTGGAAACAAACCAGGACTGCTCCAAGAAAATGCACATGGCAAAAAGAAGCGCTAGGCCACCCCCTTACCTGCTTGTTATTGGCCAAGCATATAGCCAGCCAATCAGAATTTTTTTTTCTCTTCTCACTTCACTCTGTGGCCCCCGAGCCTCATGCTGTGCCCCCCCCCATTTATGTAATTTTCACCGGGGTGGTGGTGGTGGAATATCCTGGGGGCCCCAGCTGGGAAACACTGACCTAAACCATACAGTCAGCAGCTGTCATAATGGAGACTGTAAGGAAAACTAAGAGCTATGCATTTTTAGGATTTAAGATGCCTTCTGCACCAATTAGTACCCCTGGTATTCCATCAGCTCTAATTTATGAAGAAGTTGGACTTCCTTCAATTGTGGCCCAAGTCCATAATTAACAGTTTTTAAAAACTTCAGATACAATAAGATTCTTATTATCTTACGATACCTCAAGTTATAGAATTGGCTCTCCAGGAAACTCTTGAGATAAAATAAACTCTCTCAACATCAGGGGCAGGAAACCTTTCCGGCCCAAGGGCTGGATGCAAAAGTAGGCATGCAAATGCATGGAACTCTTACCTTTGTACAATAGATTTATATTCCAGCTGCACAAATGCCAGAGGTTTTTACAGACAAAGCTCCCTCCCTCCAGAATGAGAGGCATTTGCACTATTCAAGGAAACATTCCAGGCAGGCAAAAACAGTGAGGCCTGGACAGAGTCCTGAGGGACAACTAGAAAGGTCTGGAGGGCTGCATTTAGCCCCTGGCCCCCAAGGTTCCCTATCCCTGCTCTATATACTCTTTGATTACCCAAATTACAGATGCTAAAATTATTGCTCTTAAAATTGTCTTTGTTCAAAAAGACTGAGTTTTATGTTCAAAAGCTTCCAGCTGAACTTGACTATGTAAAGATAACCACTGTAGAGCTCCTATTTGGTTTAATCTTGTTTTCCCAAGCTCAAGCAAGCCTTTATGGCTATTCTCAGAGTATGTCATTGATGGCCATGATTGATGGCCAGTACTGCTGGGCTCATTTGACTCAGGATGCAATGTGGAAGATCTATTTTATGCTTCGTACTTTTATCTAGGCACTTGAATTGGGATCCTACTTTATCGGGATTACATTCAGCATCTTTTTTCTGGGATGGTACCTTTTTGCACTGGTTACTGCATGGATATCTATTTATGTATTTATATTTAGTTAGTTAGTTATTAAGTAAGTACTGAACTTATATGCCACCCTATACCTGGAGGTCTCAGGGCGATTCACAGAATAAAATCAAAACATAAAACCACAAAATACACAATCAAAATAAAAACAACCCAATAATCCCCCCCTCCAAAAGTCACATTTTAAAAGGGCATAGGATGTCAATCAGATCAACCAAAGGCCTGGTTAAAAAGGAACGTTTTTACCTGGCGCCTAAAGGTGTATAATGAAGGCGCCAGGTGAACTTCCCTGGGGAGAGCATCCCACAGATGGGGAGCCACTGCAGAGAAGGCCCATTTTTGTGTTGCCACCCTTCGGACCTCTCGAGGAGGTGGCACATGAAGAACGGCCTCAGAAGATGATCTCAGGTTTTGGGTAGGTTCATATGGGAACAAGCGGTCATTGAAGTATTGTGGTCCCGAGCCATTTAAGGCTTTATATGTCAAAACCAGCACTTTTAATTCGGCCTGGAAACTAATTGGTAGCCAGTGCAGTCGGACCAGGATTGGTGTAATATGCTCAAATGATCTTGCTCCGGTGAGCAACCTGGCCACTGAATTCTGCACTAGCAGAAGTTTCCGAACCATCTTCAGAGGCAGACCTTGTTCAGTTTCTGTTAATTGGTTCTCATGGGAAACTTACAGATTCTGGCTTCACACAATTAACTCAAGGCCGTGTCAATTTACTCTTGGCAGAAAGCCAAGGTCAGCTTGACCTAGAAACTACTTACTCTGATTGGTTAACGACCAGCACTCAACTCTGTTATCTAGGGATTGCTAGCACAGTTTGGTGTGTTAGGGGTGTGTTAGGAGTAGGAGTGCTGTGTATGGTTAAGAGAGAGAGAGAGAAAGAAAGGATTTATTTTGCTTTGTTTTGTATGCAGAAACTCTGCTGGTTTTATTTTTCCTTTTAATAAATCCTGTAAATAGTTATTCTGAGTCTAGCTGACTAGTCATTTCCACCTCAACTAGCTTCTTCGCTGTGCAGGAAAACTCTGCTACGTTTGGGCTAAAGCCATTAGAGCTATGCCTGACACTTCAAAGTTCCATGAGGTTATGGGTATTGTGCTGCCAGCCTGAGTTGTGGTGGTGTCAGCATCAACGGCGTTGGTTCCAGTAGTTCCAGAAGTTGTTGTTCCTGTTGGTGCAGCAGATGGACACTGGCTGGTTCCTGACTGTTGTGAGCTGGTGACGCAGTGGACACAAGGACAACAGCTGCAGCGTGTGAGTGCTGGGTGCTGTGGTTCCTGTTTTCTCTCTCGGTGGTCGTGAGTAGCTGGTTCCGGGTTCCAGGGACATCGCTCTCAAGATGGCCTCACAACCAGTTCAGATGGCTTTTGAGCGTCTGAATGACTCCAATTACTTGCTGTGGTCGGAACGCATGCAGGCAGTGCTGCAGAGGGATCGTCTCTGGCAAGTGGTGAGTAAGTTTCCTGCAAAGCCTGATGATGAAGACCTCGATAAAGACCAAAGAGCAAGGGCCACAATTGTCTTGGGGCTGGAAGATTCCCAGTTGCCGTATGTGAGGGGAATCAAGACAGCTAGAGGTGTGTGGCAAGCACTTAAAGAACTCCATGTGCGTGAGACAGCGGTTTCCAAGCTGTTCATTTGCAAGGCATTGTACAAGGCAATGTTACAGCCTGGGGTTACAATGCAGGAACACCTACACAGTTTACAGTTAAAGTTTGCTGCGCTACAGGAAAGAGACTGTGCATTAGACCAGCAGGAGAAGGTGGCTATTATTTTGAGTTCTCTCCCGGAAAGCTGGGATAATTTAGTTTTGTCTCTAGAAGGCATACAGGAGCGTGATTTATCAATCAGTTACGTTACTGGGCGTTTGATTGAAGAGTGGCAGAAGAGGCAAGAAAGGTCGTTGGCTGCAGAGGCTTCTACAGGCGGGCGGTTTGGAAGGAGTTCTCATGCCGTGCCAGGGGTGAAGCAAGAGCAGCGTGCCGGTGAGGAGTCTGCGTTTGCTGTTAGGCGTTGTTTCCGATGTGGGTCTTCAGCGCATCTAAAACGACAATGTCCTGAGTTGGTCAAGTCTCAGTTGCCGGTGCAGGAGCAGAGACGAGATCAGCAGCAGCAGCAGCAGCAGCAGCAGCAGCAGCAGCGGAAAAAGAAGTTCTTCAAACAAAAACAGTCGGCTCAGCTGGTGACCGCCGAGGTCAAGATTGCTGATGAGAAACAAGCTGTCTGGGTGGTCGATTCGGGAGCGTCTCGGCACATCGTAAATTCAGATGAATTGTTTGTTTCCAAGAACTCAGCACAGCGCAGCCAGGTGGCTCTAGCAGACGGAAGTACTTCCGAAGTGATTTCAGGGGGTGCAGTTTTTGTTCCTTGTCTTCGTGAATGCCTGCAAAATGTACTTTATGTGCCTTCATTAAGGAGCAATCTGATGTCTGTAGATTGTTTGCTAAAAGCTGGGTTTAAAGTGTATTTTGAAGGAGACAGTTGCATTATTAAGAAGGCTGGTGAGATTTTAGGCACTGCTAAGTCAGAGGGAGGCTTGTTTTGGTTTAAAGCAGGATCTCAAGTTGCAGCAGTAGTCAGTAAATCTCAGCCTGCAGTGAATAACAAAGCTATACATGACAACTGTGTGCACTTATTGCATAGGAAAATGGGGCATGCTGGCTGGAAAAGTATACTAAAAATGTCTGAATTGGCTGATGGGGGTAATTTAAAGAGTTGTAACAAGTACCTTGATTGTAATGTTTGTAAAAAGGTTAAAACCCACAGAGTCTCTTACCCCAGAAGTGACAGAGTTAGTGAGTCACCGCTACAGCTGGTTCACATGGACGTAATTGGTCCGTTTGCTGTAAGCAGGGGTGGATCGCGTTTTTCATTAACAATTGTGGATGACGCCACGCGTTATTCTTGGGTTTTTCCCATGAAGAATAAGGGTGACGTGTTCACTAAGTTTAAAGGCTGGGTGGCATCTGTGGAAAGATTTCTGTCCATTAAACTCAAAAGGATTCAGACGGACAGAGGTGGTGAATTTATGTCAAATGCTTTTAGAGATTGGTTACAAAAGCGTGGCATTGGGCATAGAAAAACGAACGCTTTTTCCCCAGAGGAGAATGGCGTTGCAGAGCGAAAAAACAGATCTTTACAAGACATGATGTTTGCCATGCTTGATGATGCTGATTTGCCCATGTCTTATTGGGGGGAGAGCATGCTCACCGCGTGTTATCTCCAAAATAGGCTCTTTCATCAAACAATAGGTACAACTCCGTACTTTAAATTGTTTCAGAAAAAACCCAAAATTGACCATTTGCATGTGTTTGGATCAAAAGCCTGGGTATTAATTCCAAAACAAATGAGAAAGAAGGGAGATCCTAAGACCAAACAGTTAGTGTTTGTGGGTTACCAGGAGCTGGGAAAAGGTTTCCGCTTTGCTGAAGGGACAAATGGCATTGTGATCTCCAGGAATGCCAGTTTTTGTGAACATAGTGGCTGGGAGAGACTACATGCCAATACTGAGGTTTGGTTTGAACCTTCCCAGGAGCTTCATGACTCTGAAGGTAAACATAGAGAATCAGAGTCTGAGGGGGAGGAAAGTTCAGAGAAGAGCTCTCAAGAAAGTGGAATTAGCCAGAGACCAGTTGCTAAGCAACAAAAGAGAGGTCGTAGTTCTGAGGAGGAAAGTGGGTCAGAAGAAAAATTTTCTCCCAGAAGATCTAAAAGACAAAACAAAGGAGTGCCTCCGGTGCGTTTTTCTCCAGATACTGCAAATGTGTTTAGTGTAATTGCAGAGCCCAAGAGTTTTCAGGAGGTGTTAAAGTTACCAAAAGAGGAGGCAGAGCTCTGGAAACAGGCAATGGAGGAAGAGATGTCCTCTCTGAATGAGCACAAGGTTTTTACACCAGTAGCAGCGCCTGAGGGGGCAAAGATTGTAGGCTGCAGGTGGGTGTACAAACTTAAACCTCTGGTGACAGGAGAGTACAAATACAAAGCTCGTTTAGTGGCTCAAGGATACTCTCAAAGGCCTGGAAAAGATTATGACGAGACTTTTTCCCCTACTGCTAAGGGGGACAGTGTAAGGCTGATTCTAACGCTTGGAGCAAAGAGAAAACTCCTGTTAAACCATTTTGATATCCAGACTGCATATTTACATGCATCAATATCAGAAGACCTGTATCTAGCCGAACCGCCTGGTTATGAGACAGGTTCCAATAGAGTGTTGAAATTAAATAAAGCTCTTTATGGTCTCAAACAGGCTGCAAGATCTTGGAACAAATGTTTCCATGAGGCCTTAGTGTCATTTGGTTTCAAGCAGAGTACAGCTGACAATTGTGTTTATGTACGTGGTACAGGCAGTGATCAAGAGTTTTGTCTGATTTATGTAGATGATGTATTGTATGCTTGCAAAACAGATAAACAAACTAAAAGGTTTGCCAAGCAATTGTCCAGTAAGTTCAAAGTGAAAGACTTAGGCCCGGTTAGGACATATCTAGGGTTGGAAGTGTGCTGGGCCCAAGATGGCAGCTGCCTAATTAGTCAGCAGAACAAAGTTAAACAACTACTGACTACATACAGGATGCAGGATTGCAAAGGGGCAGTGGTGCCTATGGATCCAGGTTTCATAAAAACACTTCATACAGATGAGAGTCCTGAATTTGAACATCCTGATGTATATCATTCTGTAATTGGAAGTTTATTGTATCTAGCACAGTGGTCCAGACCTGATATTAGCTATGCAGTAGGCATATTAAGTAGATTGGTCTCAAAACCCACACTAAATGCCTGGAAAGGGGTAAAACAAGTTCTGAGATACCTCAAACAGACAATTGGCTATATGTTACAATTAAATTCTTCAGAGGATGAAATGTTGAGTTGCTACTGTGATAGTGACTGGGGAAATTTGCCGGATAGAAAATCTGTCACAGGACTAGTCATAATGGTCGGTGGAGCTTTAATCAGCTGGCGGTCACGCAAGCAAGACGTTGTAAGTGTGTCATCAACGGAATCAGAGTACGCCGCGTTGAGTGAATTGTGCAACGAGGTGATTTATTTCAAGCATTTGTTAACAGATTTAAATGTAAATTGTGGAGAACCAGTACAAGTTTACATTGATAATCAAGCTTGTATAACCTTAAGTAAAACAGAGGGTTTCAAATCGCGTTCCAAACATATCTCTGTAAAATACCAAAATGTGCGTTGCTGTGTACAAGACAATGTAATCACCTGTACTTATGTATCAAGTGAAGAAAATGTAGCAGACGTGTTAACTAAACCATTGGCAAAGGTAAAGAACAAGCGAATGTGCAAGGGTTTAGGTTTGCTGGAAAAATAATCTCCTACATAGGTGTATTTGATGTTAATTGTCCAGCAGAATCTGTGAGGGGGTGTTCAGTTTCTGTTAATTGGTTCTCATGGGAAACTTACAGATTCTGGCTTCACACAATTAACTCAAGGCCGTGTCAATTTACTCTTGGCAGAAAGCCAAGGTCAGCTTGACCTAGAAACTACTTACTCTGATTGGTTAACGACCAGCACTCAACTCTGTTATCTAGGGATTGCTAGCACAGTTTGGTGTGTTAGGGGTGTGTTAGGAGTAGGAGTGCTGTGTATGGTTAAGAGAGAGAGAGAGAAAGAAAGGATTTATTTTGCTTTGTTTTGTATGCAGAAACTCTGCTGGTTTTATTTTTCCTTTTAATAAATCCTGTAAATAGTTATTCTGAGTCTAGCTGACTAGTCATTTCCACCTCAACTAGCTTCTTCGCTGTGCAGGAAAACTCTGCTACGTTTGGGCTAAAGCCATTAGAGCTATGCCTGACACTTCAAAGTTCCATGAGACCTATGTATAACACATTTCAGTAATCCAACCTTGAGGTTACCACAGCATAGACAAAAGTAGTTAAGTTATCCCTGTCCAGAAAGCAGCGTAGACACTCCAGGCAACTGAGGCCACCTAAGCCTCAAGCAACAGCTAAGGATCCAGTAGCACCCCCAAGTTATGAACCTGCTCCTTCAGAGGAAGTGTAACCCCATCAACAGCAGGTGATCTCCCACCTATCTGGTCTAGGGTACCAACCACTAATAGTGCTCAGTCTTATGTGGATTGAGTTTCAGTTTGTTGGCTCTCATGGAGTCCATTACTGAGGCAAGACACTGGTCCAGCACTTCCACTGCCTCACCTGCAGATGTAAAGGAGAAATAGAGCTGAGTGTCATCAGCATACTGCTGACAACATACTCCAAACCTCCAGATAACCCCACCCAGTGGTTTCATGTAGATGTTAAACAATGCAGGGGATCAATGTCCCCCACCTTCAAATCAGCCTCTTGCTGCCCAGTCAAGAAAACAAGGTCCAGAGTGTGGCCTGCCATGTGCTTTGTGCCGGGGAAATGTTGGGACAGCCCCATGGTTGTCATGGCAGCCATGAAGTCGTGAGCTGCCCCAGAGCCAGCTGCCTTGGCATGAATGTTGAAGTCTCACAGAACCAGCAGTCTAGGAGTACCCAACACCTTCTCCGAGACCAGTTCTGTCCGCTCAGGCAGGGAGATTGCTGGGCAGCGAGGCAGACAGGAAACCAGCAGAATCCCTAATCTGTCCCAATTGTCCAATGCCAGGAACACACACTCTAGATTCCCAACCCACCCCACCCCCCGGACTGGACAAAGAGCCTGGAGATAGAGAGAGAATCTGTATAAACCACAGCAACTCCCCCTCCCCGACCCTTGAGTCTAGCCTGATGCTGCACTGAGTCCCCAGGTGGGCACAGCTGGGTGAGACCAACTCCACCCTGCTCACCCACCCAAGTTTCAGTAAAAGATGCCAAATCAGCCTCCTCATCCATAATCAGATAATGGATGAGGGAGATTTTATTCTGGACCGACCTTGCATTCAACAGCATCAGTCACAGACCTGAGGGCTGGCTGATATGACAACCACAATTCCCCAGGTTGGAGGAGGGGGCTGGCACATAGCACAGTCACTAACTACCTGTGCCATGTGCACCTTAACTGGTCTGCCCCACCTCCCATGCCATACCTTCCCCTACCCAGAACCACTGTAATTGGGCCTCCCCCTGCTTTCAGAGAAAGAAGGATTATCAGGGTGATACCCAATTTGATTTTATTGCTTTCTTTGTCCTTTGTTTTACTGCTTTCTTATCCTCAAGTCTGGCTTTTGTTTATTGTGTTTTATATACCTTTTTTTTACTAATTTGTATTTTCAAATATAATTTGTTGCATACCTTTGAGCTGGTTTGAATCTCAATTTTTGCAAAGGCTCTAAGCAATAGAAATTTGACCTGCTCAATGAGTGCAGAATTAGCAGTTAATTTCTGCATTACATTTGTAAAGGAATATCTGGCACCTTTAACACTCTGGTAGTTACCACTGCTTAAGGAATGCCATGAATTCACACAATGTTTGCCACTTCAGCAGTCAACGGCATTTAGGGGCATGGTGTGTATGACCCTCCCTAAATATTTTTCTTTTGAAATCATATTTTAAAAAACTAGAACCTGTAACCTATCTACTGTGTCTGTAACAGCAGTACTTCACTACATAGAGTATGTTTTCAGATTTATATATACTTCGCCAAGAACCTTCCTGTTTTAGAGTTATGCTGGAAAGAGGCTCTTAGGAGTTGGGAAAAGGTTTGCAAGCTACTTCTGATATGCCAGATACTACCTAATTCACACCATGTTCCAAATTCTGTAGTTCCAAAGCATTTTCTACTCATTAGAATTGTGAAGATTTTTTTTGCTGTTTTACTGTTTTCTATCACAACAGCAATTTATTTATCAAACAGCTTGCATAAAACAAAAGCTGAATTAAGTTATTACAGGAGAGGTGGGGAACCTTCAGCCCTTGGGCCTAGTTAGGCCCAGCACATGCCTCAATTTGGCCCGCCGAAGTTTCCCACAGACCACAGCCACCTGCCACATACCTGAGGTCACAGGCAACATCAAATGTGAGGAAAGGGTGGGTCCATTTGTTCCTTTGCAAGTGTGGCTCCCTGTCAGCACCAATCAGCTGATTGATGCTGAATGGAAGCCCTGCTGGGAATTCTCTAGAGCAGCTGTGGGGGCTGAAGGAAGTGATTTGAATCAGCAACTTGGACAGGTGTCAATCACCTGACAGATGAGTGACCATGCCCACTTACCCAAGGTGGCCTATTGGGGGGGGGGGTTGGAAACTGGCCCACCAGCAGGATCCAATTCCAAATCCCTGCATTATTAGGGTGGTCTCCAACCAGGCAGTATTCAGAATACAGCAAGAGAAAGTGACTTTTAGTCATTCCTAATTTTAAGTACATTAATTTTAATGGATCTACTCAGAGCATGACTTAGATAGTACCCATAGTTAATTTGCATCTGCTAATGTTAACTCACCTGGGACAGATTATTCTGTATTTGGCTGCTAGGTATTTGGCCACAAGCAACTAAACCGCCATTTCACAATCACTACCAGATAGAATGTAGATTAGGACACTCTGCAAATTTAAAGACCACAGGGCCAACTATCAGTCACATAGGTAACAAGTCAGCCACTACTAGCCTTGCTACTTTACTGATTTCCTGTACACTTGGCCTGAATATGCCTTTACGCTCCTGACCAGTTGCTTCCTCCTTTAAAGAGGTATTTGGACACCAGGCCTGTCAAGTGCCAATCTGGAGGAATGTAAAGAGTCAGAAGCTTCTGGAAAAGTACAGGTGGCATCTATACCGGTTCAGCAGCTGTACATATATTCCATCTGATGAAATTGTCAGTTCTCCCATATAAACATGGGACCTACACTGTGCCAGAGATAGAACAGGCTCTTTCCGCATTACCCTTAGGAGTCAGAAGCTGTTCTACTGAGTTAATATACCGGTATGTCTCAAAGCCTAGCACACTGTGGTAGGTTTGTGCTTCTATATTGTAGGGCACAACTATGAGGGGAGGGGCCGAAAGAGAGGATACCTTGAACATGCTATGCTACTTTGAAGGAAATAAATTCAGTTAAAAATGAACAGTATTTCAGTTTCTGCACATATTAAGCAAGTTCCTCTTGCCAACTTTCTTTCTGGTGGCATGTCTTCCCTCCTCCTGTTCACTCCCTCTGGTGTCCATAGGAACAGTACTTGGCTCAAGGCTGCACAGTCAGATTACAGCATCATGTGTGGGCTCAGGGTGCTTAATCACTTACCCCCCCTCCTTGAGAAAACACTCCATGTCTGCTTCCCCACCCCGTCAGAATGAGTCTTTGACTTTCTATAATGGTTTTAGATGTATTGTGAACTCAGCACAGTTGAATGATTCTTTTGGAAGTGAGCAGAAGTATAAGCAATCAGCATTTCTCCCCTGAGTTTCTAAATGCAGCTAGGATAGAGCCACACATTTGAGTGGCAAGTTGTACTTTTCCTATAAATGCCCCTCCTCAAATTGAGAAGCAGCAAAGACACTAGGAAAAGCTTCTGAACAGCTGAAAGTGGCAGTTCAGCCTCTGAGGAGGTAGGGTGGAACTAGGCTTTGCAGTCCGATGTGCTCACTTGGTTGTTGCCATACCCTAGATATATTAGAATGGTTATTTCACATGGTTTTTCAAAGTACGCTCAAGGGCATGCAACACAAAATCTCACTGCTAACACATGAATGATTCAATGGATTCATCTGCTTTCAAATCCCTAACTCTTCACCACCTAGATCGACAGTCAACTTTGGCACATCAGCCCTGCCTCCCACAGATTCTGGAACCACTAACAGTTGATACCTAAACATGACTGCCAGTGCTTGCTAGCTTCTAGTCCTTTAGTTCCAAGCTTGAGGCACATGAAAGCAACAGAAAAAGATTCAAGAAGGGCTCAAGGTAGGAGGGTCTCCATTAGCATTACAATGGTATACTTATATTACAATGGTTTGAAAAAAATTAAGCTAGATACAGAAAACCAGATAAATCTATTCAGTTAACAACAAGAACTAAAATGAGTAATTTGTTAAGCAGCAAGTACAGGTAAAGAAGTTACCCTGCCATACAACCTGTCCACAAGATATAGCAGAGTACTGGACTAGTTTTAGATCAAGTCTTATGTCATCATTGTAAAATCTTCTAGCAAAGGAGTAACTCACCTGGTTAATGCAACTGTTTCCTTACCTAGCCACAAGGATTTACTATCTTCATAATAGTTTATCAAATATAAACCAGGCTTACATCTTATCGAGCCTTCACTATTAATCTGGGCACAATGGGCAGTTTCAAACTGCTAGATCACACAGGCAAATGTATTAGACGCTTAAAGACAACCTGTGTACAAACTGAATTAGTGAAACACTATGATTAAGTAACAGATAAGCCCCTCCCCTCTTTGAGAAGACACCCTATGCAATTTTTATTTGAGAAGTCAGCAATGCTAGATCTTGTATGATACATGAATACTTCTAGTACTCAGGAGAACAATGCAAATCTTTCTATCAAGCGTTTATGGTCTCAACTCTGAATTAGCCTTTATGGCAATTAAAGTGCCACCTCCTTTAAATTTCACAACACTCAGTAATTTACAGGTTTGTATTTCACAACAGCACCTAAAAAATTTAGTTAAGAATAACCTGCTTGCTTAAACAGGCAACACTTTTTGCCAGCCCCAAGGTTTACTGAGTGCTCCATGTTCTGGACAAAGTTGTGCTTCCACTAAAAGATCAGGTGGGCAGCTTGGAGACCTCCTGGCTCTATGACCACCATTGGAGGCAGAAGCGCCACCCCACAAGTGCAGGGTGCCTTCCAGTATTAGAAATTAGCCAGGCACCAGCTGCATTTTGTGACTGACGTGGGTCCAAATGCAACCATGTGGAGATTTCTGATGCCAGCTTGGTGACTCAGAAAAGCAAAATGTCACTTATATGAAGCAGTATAGAAATGAAATGAACAATAATAATAAATCCAGGGGGGGGGCACACTGCCAAGACATTCCAGTGTGTCAACCACATTGGGTTTAAAGCGCTATTGGGCAATTAGATTATATATCTGAGTTTCTAACACTGGTCCCTTCTGCTGCCTTTCACAATTAACCCTACAGCAATCCTATCTAGATAGACAAGAGTTTAGCTTCAGTGGTCTAGACTACATTACTGCAATACATTATATGTACAGTGGTACCTCGGGTTAAGTACTTAATTTGTTCCGGAGGCCCGTTCTTAACCTGAAACTCCTCTTAACCTGAAGCACCACTTTAGTTAATGGGGTCTCCTGCTGCTGCTGCGCTACTGTTACCAGATTTCTGTTCTCATCCTGAAGCAAAGTTCTTAACCTGAAGCACTATTTCTGGGTTAGCGGTGTCTGTAACCTGAAGCGTATGTAACCTGAAGTGTCTGTAACCCGAGGTCCCACTGTATTATTGTCTTTGAAGCTGTTGTTATAGTGCAGAACTCAGCAGCCAGATTATTAATGGGAACTAGGGGGTCTGAACATATCTCACCAGTTCTGGTGAAGTTGTATTGGCTAACAATATGCCACTGAGCTCAATTCAAAGTAATGGCTTTTACCTATAAAACCTTACACAACTTGGAACCACAAAACCTAATGGATGGCTCTGCCATTTGAATATATCTGGAGCCCAAGATAGCCCAAGGCCCTTCTCAACATTTGCAAGTCCTCCCTAGTGAAATCCAGAGGCTAGCTATGGGATAGCAGGCCTTTCAGCTGGCAGCCCCTGCCCACCCTCTCTGTAATACTCTCACAGGTCAAGGCGCCTAGAATCAACACTTTCTGGCACCAGGAAAATGTTTTGGTTTTAGTACTGCTGCCGTTTTAGAGGGCATGCTGGTGGTTTTGTGACAATTGTTCTTTGGTGAATGGAAAGTATATTTCCTCAAGTATTATTGTTGGATAGACACTTCTTAACGTGCTTTTGTATGGATTTTTATTCTGCAAGCTGCTTTGTGACTGTCTTGGTGCAAAGCAACTCATCAATATAACAAACAATATTAGCTAATCAGGCTGGTAGGCTTGACCAGACTTTCTACTTTTACATTACAGTTTACATTAACAGCACTACTGAGAAAACCTGCCATGTAGTTAGGCTCTCTTCTATGTAAGAAATGCTTTACAGAACAGCAAGAATGACATCACCAAGGGCAGACCAGTGCTGGGCAGAGAGCTTCAAGCACAGCTGCTGCATGTAAGCTGCAGCTTTGGTTTAAAAAAACAAAAAGGAAAGCTCATCAGCAGATATGCTTGTAGCAATATGTGCCAGAATGATAGCAACTGATAACAGAATGCTCCATGAAATGCCTGCATGCTATACAGCAACTCCTAGTCTATTCATTTACCTACCAATCATTCAGCTGTGATACATAACCAAGCCATGTTTATACAACCTACCTTGTTCTTACGAGCCCGTCCTGACCTAAGTCAGAGCAACACTTCTTGAACCAGCCCTCTTGCTGGCTGAATTCCAAGTCCCTGAATGGACTGAAAAGCATCAGGGTGCAAATTAGTGACTATCCCACTACACACAAAATGTTGTACTCCAATACATCCAATGGTGTTAAAAGGGTGCTTCAAACTTTGCATTTGGGGCATCTGTATAGTGCAGAGTGGTTTCTTGAAAACCTATTTCTCAAGCTTAACATTAGATGTTTAATTCTACACTAGTCAGAGTCAACCCAGAATTGAGCTATGTTGAAGCTATGCAGGCTCTCTTTAACTGCATCACTGACCCTCATCATATATTGTTATAGAGTGCCATGGGAATAATATTTGATGCAAAGCAGTGTTAGAAACTCAGATATATAAGCTAATCACCAAATGGCACCTTAAACTTAGGTTATGGCCACCACAACAGAATGTCTAGTTGCCTTTTTTTACCATGGGATTTATTATTATTAATTTCATTTATATATTTCTTTATATTTTAAAGAATTTTTTTTTCAAAGAGTTATACAACACATTAAAACAAAACAATCCATAATAAAACAAATTCAAGCTTCAAGGAAAATATTTCAGATCCTTCTCTAAGTGACATTCTGCTCTTCCCATATTTATTTACCTACTTAATTTATATAGCTGCCCCACAGCAGAAGTACTGTGTACTAGAAGTACTAGGAAGCCTCTGTGGTGTAGTGGTTAGAATGTCAGAATACGACCTGGAAGATCAGAGTTTAAATCCCCTCAGTCATGAAGCTCATTGGGTGACCTTTGGCCAATCACAGCCTCTTAACCTACACCACAGAGTTGCTGTAGGGATTAACTGAGGAGGGGGAAAAGCATGAACTCCTTGGAGAAAAAGGTGAGATATAAATGCAATAAATAAGCTCTTCTGCTTACCTGTTTAAGAAAGCTGGAGAGGCTAGCTAGATGGAGATGTCAGTCACCAAATCAGAGATCTCCATGTGGTTGTAATTGGACCTACACCAGTAGTAAAACATGCCTGGCTAATTTCTAACACTGAAAGCAATGTATACGGACCAATTCACAGTGCCTCCTGCCTGCACACAGTTCTATAGTACAGTGGTACCCCTGGATGCGAACGGATCCGTTCCGGAGCCCCGTTCACATCCAGAAGCGAACCACAACCCATGTCTGCGAGTTGCAATTCGATGCTTCTGTGCATGACGTCATTTTGACCGTCTGCGCATGTGCGAGCGGCGAAACCCAGAAGTAACGCACTCCGTTACTTCTGGGTCGCCGCAGCGCACAACCCGAAAATACTTAACCCGAAGCTACTTCAACCCGAGGTATGACTGTATTAGGTTGAGCTCTCTGGGCAGGATTCATCTGAGTTGTTGTATATGTGGCCTACTCGTGCAACTTATCCCCCCTCCCACTCCTGAATATGCTCAGGGGTGGGGGACCCCTAAAACAAGATTAGGGGGCATGCAGGGGAAGAAAGGGAAATGTTTCCTTGCACAAGTGAATTCCACTTAGCACTACATTAAATTCCAGCCTGTAGTTTAATTTTGTTATTTTTCACACCCTTGCATGAAATGGCAGATTGGAAGAAACATATTTACCAGCACTGGGGAGGGCAGAGAAAAACGTTAAGGAAAGCACAGAAGGAAGAGTTTTGGACAGCTGAAGAGTGGCACAGAAGATAGAGGGAGATATTATCTAATGGGGATGAGTATAATTGTCAGCTAGTGTTAGGGTGAATGCGCCCAGCAGTTCACCTGAAATGCAGCTACTGTAATGAGATCACCCATCAGACATGGATGAGACCCCTGCAGAGTTTGCTCATACTTTCTTCCTGCACCTTATAACTAGTCAGGGCTAAAAGTATAAGACTTGCAAGTCAGCATGAGTGAGTGGATAGATAACCCCGAGAGATGGTGTTGCTGCAACAGAAATGATCTTGCCAATGATATTACAGAGAGTACCTCCAGCTATTTCACAGAGGACTCCAAGAAGGCTTCGTGCATTCATCTCAGTATCACAAACCAACTCTGAGTTGGCTAATCCCACGTGGGGGGTGGGGAGGGAGAAATCTACCTTAATGTTTTATCTTCTGAAGCTATCAAGAGTGTGCTACATGGCTAGGATCTGGATTTAAGAACATTACCCTCATGCATCTCACAGAAAATCAAGTACACATTTAACTTATCTGCAAAACTGGTTGAGGGTGTGCTTCCCAAAGAAGGTAAGGCAGGGCAACAACTGGTGCATTATCTGTCTTCAGGCAACTGCAAGAAAACTGTCACCCCAAAATTAAGGAGACTATGGTTACTCAACGTGGTGCCCTCCTAATGCTCCTGGACTACAGTCCAACTCTAATCAATCCCACAGAGTTTTCAAAATTAGCCAGGCACATTTTGCACCTGGCTTTCGACCACTTGCAACCAAGTGAAGATGACAGGGTGCCAGGATGGTGCCTGACATCTCCACCATTTGGGGATCATTGGATCTGGACTGTTTTCACATGCTAATACTCCATCCTGTAGAATTCTATCAGTTATATTTTATCTGCATGATCAGAATGAATTTCTGGAACCAAATTGTTTTTTCTGTGAAGACTGAGCAAGAGCAGTCTGCCTTAGGAAAAGCGGTCGGAATAGGCCAATATGTGGAGTGTCCCTGAATCAAGCGACTTTGCACTTCTCAAAGCTCTTAACCTAGCTCAAGGTAGTCATCTGAACTAGCCAGATGTTTAACTGAGAATCAATCACAGGCAGTCCATCATTTGAAAAATAAGACTTTAGAGCTGTCTTGCCTCAAAATAGCAACTAGACATTCCGTTTTGGCAACTGCAACCTTGGTTTAAGGAGCCGTTTGGCACTTAGCTTATATCTGAGTTTCGAACACTGCAAGCCAGCATGGCCAACATTCAAGGATGATGGGACTTTTAGTCCAGGAATATCTGGAGTGCATGTTGGATACCCCCTTCCAATTTTATCTACTTGGGCTATATACCAATTGCAAAAATACCTGGATGGATGCATCCTGGAGAACAATTATGTATGTGGTTGTAGCTGCCTATTTAGATTACTGCAATGCAGTGTACAAGGGGTATCCTTTTAAAAAATGGCCAGGAAACTGCAGCTAGCTCAAGACAGAAACACAAGATCATCAACTGGGGCTGGACACTCTGGTGATATTATGCCAGCACTTTACCAGCTATGTTGGCTTCCAATGTCTTTCCATACCCAATTTCAATGGCTGGTTTTAAGCTTTAATTCCCTTAATAGCTTGTGGGCAGGTTAACTGAAAGGTTGGCTTTTTCCATATATACCTACCTGAACCTTACATTCCTCTTTGCACTCCCACCAAGTAAGGCCAGTTGGATGGCTACTAATACAGCCTTCGTGGTGTGGGCACCAAAACTATGAACGAGGTTCACTATAGAAGCTTGCCTGGCACTGCTTCTAATTGTTTCTTCAGTGCCAAGTGAATACATTTTTATCCATGCATTTTAAACTAACTTATTTTAATAAAATAAAAAGGCAGGCTCTAACCATTTACTGTTTCGTCTGTTTGCTAGAAGCAAAGTTACACTGTATTTTTATTTTAACTCTTGCGTGCTTTTAATATTGCATCTTGTTTAGTTGGGGGTTGGCAGATTGCTCTATAAACTGACTACAGAATATTTGTTGATGGGTGTCCACAAAGCTAATAATGATGATGCCAGCTTTCAACAGCAAGGTAGAAACTAGTCCACTGTATAAAAGTAAAATTAACATTCTTTGTCCTGGCCACTTTTGCTCTAGTTGCACTCACTGCTGGCATGCTGCCCAGAAGGATATCCAGAAAAGAACACAACCCTCAGGTTCAAACAGATTCACCAACTATAACTACCATTTTTGGCCCTATTCAGTGTACTGCTCCCTCCAGACAAAGGCAGTCTGCCACCTACATAGACATTCATTTTAACAGGGAGCTTCCAACTATGGAAGGAAATCCAGTACCATTTTAGTTGATTTAACATCAAGTGGCTTGCATTAAAAATGTTTGCTATAACACCACACTTCCAGGATATCCCTTGCCATGTATAATTTTGAATACAGGTTGAATTCAGAGCACACATATATAATTTAACTGTTGTCAGCTTTCTTTTTCCTAGGAGGCTGCCTTACACTAGGTCAGACCACTGGTGCACAGAGTTCAGTATCATTTACTCTTACTGGCAGTAGTTCTCTGGTAGCTGGCATAAGTCAACACCTGCTACTCTAGAGCCAGACTGAAGCCGGAACCTTCTGCACACAAAGCATATGGTCTCACACAGTATGAAATCAAATTTGTTGAACTGAAAATGCCTTGGGTCTTGCTTTAATAGCTGCCAGGTAAAGTAAAAAAACTTCAATACCAACTTAAAAGTAAAAATTTTTTAAAGCTTTGTACTGCAGCTTGCAGCTCTAAGGTGATCTATTTCCTGTATTCTGAGTTTATCCTTTCTTGCGTCTGTTTTTAAGAACCCTTGGCTGGAACTTTTATAAGTACAGTATTGCGTGCAGGAAAACATATGCAAGAGCATCTTTCTATTACTGAGACACTGAATGAAGCAGACATTTCTACAGATTTTGTAGTATTTGTATTTTATAAGACAAAGTTATTTTTAAAATTAATCTAGAACATAGAGGCTATGTTGATGAAGTCCAGGATGTGACCATTTCCCCCCTAAAAAGTGATTCTGCATAAACATGCCAGGATTTCGAAAGACAAGTGACATGTATTTCTTTGCTTCCATTAAAGACATGGCATTTATTTGATACCTAGTCAAATCATAGTTAACTATTCATAAACTAAATCATGTGCTTAATCAGCTGCTGCTGAAGTCACAAGCAAGACAGTATGTTTGTTCTTCCCAACTAAGAGGGCATGGCTTAGAACAGGAAGAGTTTTCTGGACGTTTCACTTTTCAGCCTCTGAACAAAGTAAATATATTCTGAAAATGTATGCTGCCTATAAAAGATACTAGATTACATATGTTACATCTGACGAATAGTCTGCATCCAGGAGTGTTGCATTATTGTTGACCTAAATATTGCGCTGGTCCGTTTTTCAGCTGGCTTTAAAAAAAGGTTTTCTTTTACTATGGTAGTTAGTATTTGGTAGTCATTAGAGTAAAATCAGTTTTAGGGCCCAATACATTTTTGTTCTTACCATTTGGCTGATGCTTTAGAAACAACATGCTTCTATTGTGCTCATGCTGAAATATTTTTAGTTTAGCAAACTGGTTTAAAAGAATCAGCCTGACAAGATCTACTACAATAGGACTAAGATAAGATAAGATCTTTATTTAAGGACATCAGCACTTCAAACCTTGGAGATCAGAACACCTGCAGTCTTGCTCTGACCAGTGACTTCTAAAGCATTACTCACAGGCAACACTCCAGGATGAGAAGATCACATTTTGTTTACCATCCCAACTTATCAATGACCTCATGTTTAGCTAGTAAGATAACATGTAGCTGGCCCCATTTATTTAACATTCAAGGTATTCAGAGCAGATTCTGTAATAGATTCTTCAAATAACTACTCTCTTAGTTCTCTGTGTAAATATCGCCACATCATTCCACACATGCAATTCACCAAAACTAGTATTGTCAAGTCACAATCATTACTAATAGCTTATGTGCAACACTCCACTCAGGATTAAGTCCAGTTGCATTCAATGGGACCGAGTGTCTGGCAGCATGCTGCCCACTAGGAAAAAGCACCGCCCTCCACCACAATCCCCCCCACCCCAACCTCTGCATGCACTTCGAGAGCTCCTTTTTAAGCACGGCAAAGGAACAAACCAACCTCCTCGGGTAATCACAAATATAAAGCTACACGGGAAAGGTGGAGAAGAGAGCAAAGGCTACAAAAGTTCGGCAATAATACGAACAGGGCTAGCACCCCCACCGGGAAGTCATCCAACATGCCTTGCTCCAGCCGGCAGCCACGGGAAGCTTTATTGTTTGGCCGGGAGGGGCGGGGAGAAGGAACTTGGGCTGGCCTTGCAAGCTGCTCCTCCGCTCTCACCTTCCAGAGCTTCCCGAGGACTCGGGAGCCGAACGGTCCCGGGCGGCCCGCACCGTGACAGCACCCTGGGGGAGGGCGGCCCCTTTCCCACGTTTCTTTGTTCCGGGGAGGGCGCTGGTGGAAGGGAAGGAGGGAGCCAGACAAGGAAAGAGGAACCAACCCTCCCCCGCGCCCCGGGCTTCTCCTGCCGGGTCTGCCACACAGGCACGACCGGTGCTCGCGGGGGAGACCCGCTCCTGTGACACACAGGCGGAGGGTAGCGAAGCGGGTAAAATATCCCACCGCCACCCCCGCGCCGCGAAAAAACCAACCCGACTTTGCTCCCTGCCTTCCTAGAAGACCAGGGCGGGGCCCAGCCAGCCGCTCCTCGACGCCCCAAACCCCTCAGCAAACGCGGCCCCAGCTAAGAGGCAGGAGGAGGAGCCGCAGCCGCACCCGCTCCGGCGCCGTTAACGGAGCCGCACCCAGCCTCCCCTCCTTCAGCCCCGGCGAGCGAGCCGAGACCGCCGCACCCGGGGCCTCGCACCCAGCACCGGGCCCAGCGGCCCTGGATCCCGAACAGCCTCCGCCTCCGCCCTCTCTAGGTCTCCCGCTCTCCCACCCTCCGCCCCACAGCATCGCCCCCTCCGCCCTCACCGTATATGAAAAGCTCGGCCGCCGCGCTGACTCGCCCCTCCGCTACCTTCGGCTCCCTCTATTAATGGGGCCAAACACCCTCCCCGCTTTCACTTCCGCCTCTTGCTCGCCCTCTTCCGGTCACGGGACCCGCCCGCCGTGTTGACGCTCTGACGTGATGGGGAGGAGCATAGGTGGGGCTGGCAGAGGGCGGGGCTTAGTGTCCCAAGGCGGCTCGGGGAGCGTCTGGTGCGACGACGGGCGGGCCGGGCTAACCTCGACGGTGTTTGGCCGGCGCCCCACGTGACTTAGATGCGGTTGAGGGGCTTCTGGGAACTCTGGGGCGAACTGCTCTTTGAGCCTTGGCAGCCTCCCGGTGCTGGGTCGAGTTTACTTTGAAGAAAGCAGGCCGCAACCCAGTTCCCCCATCTTGTCTCAGAGGCTTCTGGCATTATATACCGTGCCTCTCGCTTTCCCTCTCCAAGAGTTTCTGGCGCTGTGGTACTTTGTGCCATTGCACTAGCTTGTTTTACGCCTCCCCCATTTAAAATGTTATAAGAATTTTCAATGTCATCAGCTTTTTATCATCTTCATCCTCGACGAGAGGTTCCCAATCAGTTTAAAAGCTGTTCTCCCAGTAGTCTGGTTTCATCCTGGGTCAGTTGGAGCCCCCACCCCGTTTGTACTAGTCCTAGCTTGCCCCCAAATGTTCCCTGGTCCCTAAAATCCAAAAAAGACTCCTTCTGACATTGTCACCCTCGTCTCATCCACACGTTGGTCCACGTGGAACCAGTTGTACCTGTATTTCAGAGAAGGCTACCTTGAAGGTCCTGGCTTTTGACATCCTACCCGGCAACTTAAATTCTGATTCTAGGAGCTCACAACATTTTCCCATGCCATTTATGTATTAATTAAATTTGTATACCGCCCAATACCCATAGATCTCAGAGCAGTTCACAACCTAAGTTTGCTAATGGGACATGGTCCATATTGTAATTTTTTGTAAGTCAATGATAAGTCCCATTGAAAGCTAGAGACCCCAGGATTTACTTCTGACTCAGAGTAAATTCTGAGTAAACAAGCATAGGTTTGTGCTGTTAATTCCCCCAAGGTAAAGGTTTTTTTCCCCATGTTGGAAGTTTTTCATTAATGTTTTTAATTGCTTTCCTTTTGTCTTTTTTTGTAGCAAATTGGGCTATCTCACAAATAAAAACTTGGAAGAAAATCATAGAGAATATCAGTAATTAAAACCTCTACTATACTAGTGACAGAAACACATTTTGCAACTGAAAGAGGTTATTCAAGAGGCTATTGTTTACTAATCCCCCTCCTGGCACTCATCAGAAAGCAATAAAATGGACTGAAGCCACAAAAGGAAATATTTAATTCACTGCAAAGTACCTGTGAGGAGGGAGCAAGAAAGTGTGCCAAGGGGCTCCCAGTCTGACCTGGAAGTGGTATTGCAGGGAGAGAGTCCTGAGGGTGCAACACTGCTCTGTCCAACAGAGGATTAAGGCAGGGGAAAAGACATATCAGGTGTGGGTCCTCACTATCAAGAAGGGGAAACGAGCTAAAGAACCGAAGTATAGCAAAGGAAGCCAAAGTGAAAGGAGCAGCAGCAGAGAGCACATAGATGAAGGAATGAAATTTTACTATGTTATCTCCAAAATTGATTGAGCTATAACAATATGCTGATATTTTGGCTTTATAATAGCCTCCAAGATCTTCAGGATGAGGCCTGTTTTCATCACCCCTGTCCCTGAAACTGGGATACACCATATTTCCAAAGATTCTCAGCCCTAGGGCAGGTGTTGAGATCCTTTGGTCCTTCATCGGCCCCATCAAGCATTGCCAATGGCCAGGGATTATGGGAGAACATCTGCACCAGGGGAAGGGTAGGGAACTTTTATTTCTACTCCAAAGGCCACATTTCATTGTGAGTAACCTCATCCCAGTCAGGCAAGAGCATTTGTGAAGGGGGGCTGATGAAGAGTTTAGCCTGGAGAATGCAGAACAAAAAGAATGTCTGAAGGGGCCCTAGGCAGCAAAAACAATGCAGGAGGCAGCACTCCAGAGGCGTACTCATTGTCTCTCAAGACCTAACAGTAACAGTAGTAGTGTAATCCTAACCATTTCCTTAGAAGTCTCACTGAGTTCAATGCACTCTTTGTGTTGTTAAAAGCCTCTTCATTTTCTAACATTTTTCTCTCTATGCAGAGTGAAAATTTCACTCATCCTGCAAACACTGATTTGCACACCTGTGACAAATGAAACAACTGTGTTTTGATTGGCTGAGGTAGAAAGCATCTCATTCTGACAAATGAGAAGTCTTGCCATAAAGAGACATGCATGACAATTTTGCTCTACACCAATGATTTATTTTTGTTAAATTGGAATGAAATTGGACTTAGAAGGATGCTGGTTAAATTTGGACAGCTGTGTAAAAAAGAGCATCTAAAAACTACAATAAAACCAAGGTCACTGTATTTGGCAAGAGGACTACCAAGTCCAGGTAGACTCTAGAGCAGCCTTTCTCAACTTGTGGATCCCCAGATGTTGTTGAACTACAACTCCCATCACCCCTAGCTAGCAAGGCCAGAGCTCAGCTCAGGGATGATGGGAGTTGTAGTCCAACAACATCTGGGTTGAGATGGTTGAGAACCGCTGCTCTAGAGGGTCACACCCTTGAGCAAGTACCCAGATTTAAATATCTAGGATTACCGTACTTATCGATGGGAAGTCACCATGGAAACCCCATCTGGAAGCAATTAAGCTAATATCTGGCCGATCTACTGGGCACCTATATAAGTTCTTCCATTCAAAGGGCAGGCAGTTCATCAACCCAGCTATTAAGATCTTTGTCTCTAAAATCATCACCAAAACGCTCTACGGAGCTGACATATGAGGAATTGGTGTTAAATCTGAAATAGACACCCCCAAGAATAAATTTATGAGGCAGATTTTAGGGCTTCCTTGCGGTACACCGGCAGCCCACCTTAGAGCTGAGTTGGGCCTCCCCTTGCTAGCAGCCAGAATTGATCTAGCCTATCTGAGATACTGACACAGGCTAAATGCCTTCAAGGATCGTACCCTTATCAAGCTCTGCTGGTTAGAGCAACTAAGGACACGGGGCTGGGCACAAAAGTGCCAAGATTAGCTTAGAGTTTATAATCTTCAAATGGAGAACTACTTAGCCCTTAGCCCACGTGACCTTAGAAATTGGATTTTTGGTCAGGGTGCCAACCAAGACAGCATGCATCCATTGCCACCGGTTACTCTACTTGGTACCCCCAAATTAAGACCAATCACTCAAGGCCCTGTTATCTTGAGACTCTGACCTTCCCACAACTACGCAAGGCCTTTGCAGAACTAATATTTCAACAGATGCCCTCAGCATATTTAGAGGGGAGATATCAGGAAATTTCTCATGTGGAGAGCAAATGTATATATGGATGCAATCCAGTAGAAGACACCCCACACTATTTACTGATTTGCACCCTGTATACAACACCCAGAAGAAAATTTATATCACCAATTCTTAATTGGCTTTCAGGTCATCCGCACAGGAAGTGACAGTTCAACGTCTAGCAGATAAACATCTATATATTATACACCAGGTAGCCAAATTTGCGCTGGCAACCAAGAAGCTCCGTTCCAGCTATGTGAATGCACTCCAATCTTCAGTTTTAATGTTGTAAATTTCTTTTTATCTTGTAAACTGCTACAGGTTACATTGTATGATTTTAGATGAAAGTGTCCTTTTATTATCTGTCGTCCATTGTAAAAACCTTTTGCTATACAGTAAGATTGATTGATTGATTGACTGATTGACTAGGGCATGAAAGTTTTTGATGCAGCTTTTGTTCTTCAGCTTTGAAGCGAGTTATCAAACAAATGTTGCCAAAACTCTTTTATGTACTTATTGGTGGAGATTTCAAAAGTTTGAAAAGCAGGCCTATAAATGGCGAATAAGAGATTTTAGTTGACAACAGCAATCCCTCTAAAGATTCCTTATCAATTTAAATAGCAACATGTTATAAAAGTGAAAGTTTGCCTCATTTATTCCTCCTGGAATCAAGCCACCAACACCCTGGTTCCACGCATAGCTACTTTGAAGTAACTCATACCAGACTTGCTGGTATGCAGCACAAACCTAAGCAGTGGTGGCTGGTACCCATTGACAGTGATACACCAGAAGGTGGGGACACCAACAGTAGGTGGGACCAGAGACAATTGATTCCTCCCTGCTGAGTTCCGCAAGGACTAAGGAGGGGGAAGATGACCCAGTGCAATCTTCTGGACTGGTTGTAAAGAAGGCAAAGCAGGTGGGAGCTGGCGGTGGGCCAACTGAGGATGGTGGGGAAGTGCCCCATTTGCCCTAATGGACCAGCCTTGATGAATCCTAAGCATGTTTACTGAGGAACAAGTCCCAATGAATTCAGTGGGATGCCCTGTGAAGTAATCAAGGGTCATACATGTGCTTTGGTTTTACTGGTTCCAAACACAGAACATTCAAATGGAGCTGTACCTTTTCTCTGCAAAGTGAGCAACCTGAAAACAGGTTAATCATACTTGCTACGGTTCAAAGGAAGGTTGTGTACTATGGAAAAGAACATTAATCTACAGTAGGAAGATTATACTAGGACTAACCCAAATCCTGCTATTAATGGGACTGCTCAAAAGAGTTTTTAGAACGAACTAGTGATCTGGTGATCTGTTTTAGAGTATTCACTTTCCTGCTACACATTTTTGCATCCTACTAATAATATAAGGGACATGGGTGGCGCTGTGGGTTAAACCACAGAGCCTAGGACTTGCCGATCAGAAGGTCGGCGGTTCGAATCCCTGCGATGGGGTGAGCTCCCGTTGCTCGGTCCCTGCTCCTGCCAACCTAGCAATTCAAAAGCACGTCAAAGTGCAAAGTAGATAAATAGGAACCGCTCTGGCGGGAAGGTAAATGGCGTTTCCGTGCGCTGCTCTGGTTCGCCAGAAGCGGCTTAGTCATGCTGGCCACATGCCCCGAAGCTCCCTCGGCCAATAAAGCGAGATGAGTGCCGCAACCCCAGTTGGCCACGACTGGACCTAATGGTCAGGGGTCCCTTTACCTTTACTAATAATATATACATAAATGTGAACTATGCATATTTACTTAGAAGCAGATCTCTGTGAGTTCAAATGGATTTACTCCCAAGTGAGTGTGCACTTCTAGGTTGCTTTGTTTGGAGGCTGCCTGTTATGCAGATGCTGTGCAACTTCAAAGTTATATAGAAATGTTGGTCATCTAGTCCAACCCCCTGAAAAGCAGTAATCTCAAATGCTTAAAAACTAAAGCATCCATGACAGACCCAACCCCTATTTAAAAACCTCCAAAGAGAGTCTACCATTTACTGAGATAATTTGTTCCACCATTGAGCAGCTCTTACTCTCAGAGATTTCTTCCTGAAGACATCCTTAGGCTCAAAGCAGACCTGTGGGGGGCAGATGGGTACACTTGCCATGGGCCTTGGAGGACTAAGCTGGTCAGGGTCCTCCTTCAAGGATCAGCTGCTTTTTTGTTTGAATTGATAAGTTTATTCTAACAAGACTCCCATCCTGGGCCTCAGATAAGCTCTGCCCTGCCCTGGCTCAAAGTCTTCCCTTATGCATGGGATGTGAAATAAACAGAGCTTTTTCTCTCAGCCCTAGAATCACTGTTAGTATGAACTTCTGCTATTATCATTGTGCACTGTATTTTCTTAATAAACCAACTATATAGAAATGTAACATATTACACAGAAATATACCCGTAATACAGTAGTTATTAGAATTAATCAAATTCCCATACAAATGGTAGTGCAAACATTGAAGTACTCGGAAAAAGCAGCTCCTAATCTTATATCTAGAGGTAGCCCTGTTATTCTGTTAGCAGTCTCCTGGCATCTGAAAAATCAACAAAGTGGATTGTAGCCCATGAAATCCTATGCATTATAACTTTATTATAATTGATTAGCCACTCAACCTAATTTCTGTTTTCTATAAAACTGTTCTCTGTGTTTTTCCATAAAGACCTGGACACACTCTCTCACACAAGCGTAATTTATTACAGTATTGCTTTTCTCACACTAATCCCACTGGCTGTTTTGCCCTCTGCTTCTTTAACTAGAGACTTCATAATTTGAAAACCGTATGTTAGAATTTTGGAAAGGTTACATTGGAGAATAAAGGTCTCCCTGGATAAGCAGCTTCCTTCTCCAAGAGCAGTTTCTACGCTACTGCCTATTTTTTTTTAAAAAAATATTCGAACATCTGACCCGCTGGTATCCATTACTACGGCTGCTGCAATCTGACGCATTCCGGCAGCTTTCAGCCTGACGTTTTCTTTTACATCTGAGGAGGCTCCTCCCCTCCCGCCCTCGGTCACGTGACGGGGAAGCCTCCCCCGCTCCCTCTCCGTCGTCCGCGCTGCCATCTTGGAGCCCCGACGGCCTCTGGGCGCCGCCATCTTGTCTTTCTCTCTGCGTGGAGGGCGCCATCTTGTGCCCGCCAGATGAATGAACCTTGCCGCGAGGGAGGGGAGTCTATCCGGTTCGCTCGGCTGCTCAGTCTCTCGGCGTGGCCAGCCATGGAGAGCCGCGCCGCTCGTGTCTCCCTCCTCCTCCTCTGCTTGGGGGGCGCCCTGGCTGCCCCGGAGCTGGTTAACGAAGAAGTGAAGAGGACTGTGGACCTCGGCACTCACCTGGCCAAAGTGACGACCGAGCTGAGCCTGGCCAACCCCGCGGGGGGCTCCGGGTCGGCCGCCTCCTTCCTGCTGGCTCTGGACCCGGGCCTGGAGAGCCACCTGGCCTACCTGGGGGTGCAGGTGAGCGAGCTACTGGCGGGACGCGCAGCCTCCGCGGCCTTCCGCTTCCGAAGCCCTTCCCGCCGCGCCTCATGTCTCGGAGCCCCGTGAGCCTCGCTCGCCCTCTCCCTCCGGCCTCTCGCAGAGACGGCGCCCTCGGCCAGCCCTGGCGCCTCCCCGCTCGCGCTTCTCATTTTCCTTCTGCGCGCGGGGCAAGTGTTTCTAGGAGTTGTGCTTCTGCCTTTCTTTCGCCTTCCCTCGCCGCGCCCAGGCTTCGAAAATCATCTTCCCCCCTCCAACCCACTTTGCCTTCGCCTCTTGGTTTTTCCTGGGCATCTGCCTCCATTCCCTGCAGCTTTTCATTCCCTAATAAGTTCGCTTATTGGCATTTGAGCGGATATCATTTCCAAAGCATCCCCTCCCCTCGCCTCAACAACGCTATGGCATTGCATTTCAGGGGTTTGTCTTTCTTAACTGTACTGACTGTGGTGTGTTTGGCTCCTTTCCCCGTATAGTTAGCAGGGATGGAGGCTAAACTGCAGATTTGGGGTGGCTATCTCCTTCTTCCCGTAGAGGAGGCCGTGCTGCAGAGATATATGGGCCACAAAGAAAACCCTATCAATTTTTTGTCCACCCGAAATAAAAGTCTGGGATCTTCTGGGCAGCACACATAGTGGATTGTGATCTGGGAATGCAGTGTTAGAAGAATATGTGATCCACATTGGCGTGGGGGTGGAAATAGAGGTCTTTTCTAAAGTTACACGTAAGCTGCCCTTTGGGGGTTTGCCAGCTTTTTGACCCAGATAATGTCATGGAAAGGGTTGTCACTTTGCAGCAGTGCTCACCACGTATTTGTTTTATTTCTCCTCTTCCTGGCTGCTGACTCCCTTCAGAGCTGCCGCTGTAGTAAATGGCCTGGCATATACTGACACGTAAGCGTAAGTGCTGCAATCGGAGAGCAACCAGTGGCAACCTAGAGGGAAGGAGGCGTGGATCTCAAGGCATGTCTATAAAACCGCATAATGCATGCGTTTGCAGGGCCTGTGGCTAGCTGAACAGCAGGCTGCTGGCATCAGAACATTTTAAGTGGCTTATTATTATTCATTGCTGCCTGTGTTTCCTGCCTGCCTGCAATAATTGGAGGTGTTCGTAAATGTGAGCTTAGGAGAAATCCTTTCTAGAAGGTGTGTTTTAGCTGCTTCTATCTGTGTGGCAACGTGTTAATGAAAACGGTTAGTTGAAGCTCTGTCCTGAACCATGAATGGCTGCAGATATCATAGTGGAGTGCGCTCTGTTATTAGAAAGTGAGCAGTCACAGCTATTTGGGAAGGACTGTAGCTTGGTGGTAGAGCATCTGATTTGAATATAGAAAGTCCTATGTTCGATCCCTAGTATTCCTAGAGAGGACCAGGAGAAAGGCCAGTCTGAAATCCCGGATAGTGGCTTCCAGTCAGTGAGCTGGATGGACCAGTGGCCTGACTTGATAAAAGGTAGCTTCCTATGTTCCCATTTGCTGCAGAGTATTCATTCCGCAAGGCAACTTGATTTTAAGGAATGTAATAGCAGCTAGAAAGCTGAGCTAAGCTTATTTTGTCTTTGGAAGAAAGGGTTGTAAGTAAGTACAATAAAGTGAAGGCAGTAAGGGCAGTGGACTGAGTCTTTGGCACTGTATCTGATGGCCAAAAGTGAGCTCATTGGAACTTAGGCCCTGCTCCCTATGCAATCACAGTTTCTATAGGGGTCTTCCCCAACCTGGTGCCCTTCAGCTGGTTCCCAGTCAACCTGGGTGGTGGTGTCAAAAACAATGGGAGGACACCAGGTTAGGCAAAGCTACCCCCAAGTATGATTTCTTATGTTATTTACAGTCCCATTCTAAATAATGGAACTTGCTTCCTTGTAACTATATGCATAGGATAACTGCCGTTGTCTTCTATTTCATCATTTTGCAAAATGGGAATACTTGCTGGCCTATTGGATAGTGGATAATGCTGAATATGGATAGGCATTGCACTCTCATACATGAATTTCTTGATAGTCCTTGGACAATCAGATACTGGTTGCAGTATCTGGTAGTTTTGAACCATCTTAGAGTTACAGTGAGAGGCCTGTGAAGCCCTTTGTGGATTAAAAATGGAACTAAATTATTTTTGACCTGGGGGTAGGTGTACATATATATTTGGGTCTGAAAATATGAATTATCAGTAAAATAATTCTACATCCTAGCCATGCCTTTACTTTCTAGTGAACCCCTTCCCAAGGACCTGAAAGAATCACATGTATCTTTTTAAATTTTGGCCAGTTTACTCTCAAATTAAGAAGAAAAGTGCTGTCAGGTGCATCGTCTGTCCTTGTAACATTGGGGAGGCTGTTGGAGAAAGTAAAATCAGGACTGTTTTCAACAAATCATGTCATCCAACACTTGTCTGTCTAGTTGTGGCTATTCAGTGAGTTCTCACAAAAGACTTCTGGTAGAAGAACAGTAAGTCTTTGATCAGAACTTGCATCCCATAAATCACTATTGTATGTCTCTTGTTCTGAAGCTAACACAGTAACAGGGTTCCAGAACTTGCCTACCTGCTTGCCAGCAGTGTGTGTACTCCCTGTCCAGTAAGCAGAAGAAAAATGTGCTTTATCTCTGTTGTTTTGGCTTCTGCAGAAAGCACCAGTAGTGCCTCACTGTTGCTTTAGAATTACAGAAGCCAAATTCAGAGGGAAAGGATTTGCCTCTTCAAAATCACCACAGAGAAAAGGGAGGAATGCTTTCTCATAGTTTGAAATTTGCAGGAGACAGCAGCACATTGTTGCTTGCTCCTTCTGCAGGATCCCTTCAGAAAGGCAAACACCCCTCCATTCTCCAGGTTCGTCAAAATGCCGCAGCACTCCAGGAAGGAAGGGGTGAATGACAGCTTCAGACAATGGGCTTGGCTAGTAATCCAAGCCAGCATTTACGTGTTCTTGTATAAGAGTCTCAAGGGTTTAACAGACCTCTGTGTATGTTGCTTTTAGATAATGCTGCAGGGTTTGTGGAGTTAGCCAACAACTTGTTCATGATTGGATGGCTAATTATTGGTGTGTGTGTCAAATTGAAGTGTGTCTTTGCTGACTTGCAGACCCCTGGGAGTAGGAATTAGCACTTGTGATGAATTCAGCTGTCTCACATGGAAACTGTAAATAGTAACGATGACCAAACTTGAATTCAATCTTTTGTTATAGGTGAAAGGCGAGGAAGAAGAAGAGAGTACTCTTGAGTTGAAGGAGACAAAGGTAAAAGGTAAAAGGTGAGTTTTGCCAAGGGAAACTATATCCTATCCAGGTTTGCCACAAAATATACACTGAAGAATTTGCGCCCAGTCTGTATGACACATATACTTAGCACATTCAGACTTTATATTTCCTTAATTTCCAAAGTGTTTCTTAAAAAATAAATATTGTACTAGGTCAGAGATGTTTGCTTGTAGCCCTGCAGAATCATAGAAAATCTAAGACTTCAGATACTATTTTAATAGTGGCTTTGTTTTTGATTATTGGATTAAAAAATTAAGAAAAATAAATCTAATCTGACAATTCTGATGACATGCAGTTATCACTTGAAATTGGGAGGCATAATAATTCACAGAGTTGCATTATAATCTGCTTGCTTCTTAGAAGCCTAAACCTGTCTATTGGAAACAAAAATTATCATTATCATTATTTACCTGCCCGCAGAATGGGTTACAACATTACAACACCATACTAGTAAAACAACTTACAATTACAGAAATAAGGCGGGTTCTATCAATGTACACCTCAAGTGTCAAAAGCCAGGGCAAAGAGGTGTGTCTTCAGCGTTCACCATAATGAAAGTGCCAGATGCACCTCTGTGGGGAGGGAGTTCAGAACTTAGGGGCTGCCACAGAAAATACCCCCTCCTAGGCCACTACTGCGTGAGCTTTTGAATGCAGAGGAACTAACAAGTGTGCCCGCTCTGGCAATCTTAGCACCTAAGAGAGTGGGGTGGGAAATGGGAAATATAGCCTGCATGTATTGAAGAGCTAGGAAGAGCTGTTACAGAGTTGTGAAAAGAATGCTGTTGAAAGAAAGAAAGGATGTATTTGAATATGCTGCAAAGGAATGTGCTGGCCCTGATAGATGAGCTTTTTAGCCTTGTACTATCTCTCCTGATAAGACTCCAGTTGCTTAGTTACCTGATAAGACCCATGCTGTGTACGGTACTTGGGTATTGTGCATGTGTTAGGAGCTTAGAAACCTTATAAAAAACGCAGGTATTCCTAGGGATGCTGGAATTCACCCTGGTGACTTCCCCCAAATGTTACATTTGACCAAATAAAGCTGCCTTAAACTTTCCTTGATGTGCTTCTTGAAGAAATCCACAAGAAGGGTCTGTAAGGAAGGAGGTGGTCTTTTAGGTATTTAGGGCCTGAGTCGTTTAGGGCTTTGAACATTAATGTGAGTGGCTTGAACTGGGCTCAGAAATGAACTGGCAACCAGTGCAGCTGTTTTAGCACAGGAGTTTATGTGAGATCTGAACTAAACTGCAACCAGTAATCTAGCTGCTGCATTTTGAACCAATCAAAGTTTCCAAGTCATCTTCAAGGGCAGCCCTGTATAGAGTGCATTGCTGTAATCCAGTCTGGAAGTTACCAGATCAAGGAGTGGCCAAGTGATCTGTATCCAAAATGGGCTGTAGCTGGCGAACCGGCTGGAACTGAAGAAAGGCATTCCTAGCCACCTGATCCTCCAGTGACGCTTTAAATCCAGGAAAACGCCTTCCCCAGCTACAAACCTGCTCCTTTCATGGGAGTGCAAGGCAGACTGCCTCCCCACCTCCCAGGTGTGACAATGGGGCACACAACACCTCTGTCTTTTCAGGATTCAGCTTCAGTTTTATTAGCTCGCATCCAACCTATCTGTTGTCAGTCGTTACTGACCAGTCTTTAAAAGCTATTGCAATATATCTTTTGACATTTAAATCAAACTGTTAGCTGTTATAACATTAGTCAATTGAGATCAGGGTTCTCTGAAATAGCAAACGTTCCCAAGAGTCCATGTTCTGATTGCTGACAGCAGTGGGCCACATTACTGTCATTTTGATTAAACCCAGGCTAGTATAACTGAGCTAGGAATACAAAGATGGTTTTGGTATCCACAGCATTACATTTATTATTGCATTTATATTTCATCTTTTATCCTCACAACAACCTTGTGAAATAGATTAGGTTGAGAAACTCTGACTAGTCCAAGATCATCCAGTGAGTGGGGATTTTAACTTTAGTCTACACTCAAACCACTACGTGACCCAAAACTGCAGCAGACAAATGAAGGTGGAGATGATATATTCTTCAGTGAGAATCTTTGTTGAGCTTCTTTCCATGCTTATGGGTGTCTGTAAAGCCAGCAGAGCCAGATTGATTTTTCTATCTTTTTTTCTCCTTTACAGTGGCAAATTCTTCACTGTAAAACTGCCGTCTCCTTTGGCTCCAGGTGGAAAGATTCGCTTATCTGTTGAAACGGTTTTTACACATGTCCTGCAGCCGTACCCAACTCATATCACCCAAGCAGAGAAACAGTTTGTGGTTTTTGAGGGCAATCATTATTTTTACTCTCCGTATCCAACCAAGACCCAAACTACTCGGATTAAGCTGGCCTCAAGGAACGTGGAAAGCTACACCAAACTAGGCAATCCTAGTCGGTCAGAGGACATGATTGAATATGGACCCTTCAGGGATGTTCCACCATACAGTGAGGTAAACTCTTAATCCCAGTTAACATTCCTAGGGGAGAAGCTGTTTAAAAGGAATTTGTCACTCATGTAGAATTAAAATACATGCATGCCATTCTGCTGTGTCAGATGATTAATATAAATCCAAAAACCAGGAATGTAAGGGGCTTAAAAGGAACTAAAGTAAACTAAATCTGCCTTGTATGTAACAACTCCACCTGTTCATCATGGGTGGACAAAGAATACCACACAGGTGAGTACATGAGGTTATATGCAGGCCGGTGAGTGGACTAGCGAAGAAGAGAGAGATTGCTGTGTTCCTTTGCCTGCCAGCCTTTGGCACAAGACAGTTTTTTTGCAGGCCTGCCAAGAGGCATCTTCTCCTCCCTGGCCAGCACAGAAACATGCTAGTATTTACAAGATTCAGCCAAAGGGCACCAAGCCTTTAATCTTTGAAAACAGACAAGGCACTTTGTGTGTGTGCGCTATTACAGATTTCTAATGGGCTCAGAAAAAGTAATGCAGCCACTGTCTATGGACATTGCTCACATTATTCCACATGTGGTTTCTCAGCATAGACACCTTCCGACTGGGATAGCTCAGTCAGTAGAGCATGAGACTCTTAATCTCAGGGTCATGGGTTCAAGCCCCACGATGGGCAAAATATTCTGGCATTGCAGAGGGTTGGATGAGATGACCCTCATGGTCCCTTCCATCACTACAGTTCCATGATTCTAAGTGGATATTGGGGGTAGGCAAGGAAATACTGTTTTCTTAATGCCCTGCTTATGAGCTTCTCAGAAGCTTACTTGTGTCGGAGGCTGAATGCTGGCCAAGATGGATCCTTGCTAGATCTAGCCAACATTTTTTAATGAGTATTGTGCAATATTTCAATCAATACATAGATTGTGTAATACCTCAACAAAATTATTGAGAGTCTGATTTGCAAGTAGGTCTTCTTAATAGGCGTTGCTGTAAATGACATGGCTTTTTCTACAACACACTCGAGCACAGAAAGTCTTCAGTTTCTACTTTTTCTCCTTAGGATAACCTTAAGGTGCACTATGAAAACAACAGTCCGTTCCTGACGATCACTACCATGACACGTGTCATTGAAGTTTCTCACTGGGGCAATATTGCTGTAGAAGAGACGGTTGACTTGAAGCACACAGGAGCTGTGCTCAAAGGGCCTTTCTCCAGATATGACTACCAAAGACAGCCGGACAGTGGAATATCCTCTGTGAAGTCTTTCAAGGTCTGCCCTTGCATATTTCTCTTTGTCTTAAAAGGAGCCTCGGGAGGGGGGTGTATAAGTAAACAGTTCCTCTTCCCCTTGCCAGAAGGACCAGGCTTTGGGGGTAGGGAAGGGGACAGCAAGGAAGCATTGCTACTGATCTGCTTTTGAGGAGATGGTGCCTTACTGGAAACTTTCTTTCTGTCCCTTTTTTATGTTGCTTCTTGTTTCTGATATGGAAGTACAGGCTTAGGGCGCAATCCTAGCCCTACTTGTCTGGGAACAAGCCCCATTGAAATCAGTAAGACTTAGGTCTGTTTAAATATGGTTAGGATTGCAGCCTTAGGTCGCTTGCCTTCCCCACCATTCTTCTGTTTTGGAACAAAGCTAAAGGAGGCAGTGGGTGAGAAGATTCCCATACTAACTTTTGGAAGAATTGCTCAGACGGCAATTTAAAACTAAAAGGTGTTAAATATTAAAATAATTACAGTGATTGCCTTAGGAAACGCAGTAATAAAAAAAGGTACATACAGTGGTATCTCGGGTTACAAACTTAATCCGTTCTGGAGGTCTGTTCTTTGACCAAAGCATTCTTAACCCGAGCTGCGTGCTTTCCCTAATGAGGCGTCCCACCCCCAGTGTTCGTCTTCCATTCATCTTCCGGGGCAAAGTGTGCTAACTGGAATACCTATGTCCGGTTTTGCAGAGTCCGTTGTTCAAAATGTTCATTAACAGGACTGTTCGTTGACCAAGGTAGCATTGTATTGTACTCTTTAGAAATGTAGGCACTACGTTTAGAACCTGAGGACTTTGAAGGAAAGATCAGGCAAGCATTGGTTGGCGATACTTTAGGGCAGAGGGTTGGACTGTATGACCAGAATCTCTTCCAATGTGATTTTTAAAATTCAGTCTGCTGTATATGATTTGCTTATACTGTGGTTGCAACTGCTGTGAGAATGGAGATAACTCTTTGCTTTTAGTGAAAATGCACTCTTAAAAACAGTGACTAGCAAGTGCCCCAATTATCGGTACTGGTGAATTTGACATTAAGTGGTTATCTTGCTTTTGCAGACTATCCTTCCTGCTGCTGCTCAAGATGTGTATTACAGAGATGAAATTGGCAACATATCCACCAGTCATCTCCTCATCCTGGATGACTCCGTGGAAATGGAGATCCGCCCTCGCTTCCCCCTCTTTGGTGGTTGGAAGACACATTACATCATTGGTTATAACCTGCCTAGCTATGAATACCTCTTTAATCTTGGTAGGTTTCTTTGTTACGGTAGTGGCATCTGGAATATAATTTGAGCAACTGGAGTACAAAGCTATTCGCTGTCTGCAGTTCTATGCAGAATGGTATATTTGGAATTCCAAAGATTCTTATTTTTATTATTTGTACATGTGTGCTCAGAAACCAGGTTCTGTACTGTTAAAGTGCATCTCAGTACTTGATTATATGAATTTAAATGATGCAGGCATCTCCTGAAAAATGTCATGCATGGTTAGAAGCTCCTTCAGGTTTGCTCTCAGGCACACCTCCCTGCACTTCCTACTCTCCTGACACCATTCTGTTCCTTTCCCAAAACATACAAAATGATATACAGTGTGGTCAATGGCGGATATCCAGCTAAGCTGTACTAAGCTTTGTGCTCTGCGCAGCTTATGCTGGGTGCACAATTCAATGTGTTATCACAGTAATAGTGTGGATATTGCTGAACTTCACTGCGAGTAAGCAACATGCAGCTAAAACAAGTTGTAGTGGCGCTTAATGGGGCTTTTTAAAGCTCACCTTTAAACTTGTGACTGTTTTACCCAACAGGGCTTTCATAGCTGGTATCCTGATACATTGAAAAAATAATAGTGTCCTCTTGGTTTTTGTTTCCCAGGTGATCAGTATGCCCTGAAGATGAGATTTGTTGACCACGTGTTTGATGAGCAAGTTACAGACTCACTAACTGTAAAGATAATCCTTCCAGAAGGTGCCAAGTAAGTAATAATATGGTTGAGATCAAGGCACTTTGTGTTAGCCAAAAAACACATGGCCTGCTTATGTATTATTCTGCTTATGGTGAAGCAAGAAGGAGCAGCATTTATGTCCCTGTCTCAATTCCACATCCCCCTGCCCTGTATAATGACAGTGTGTGGAGCATGGTTGTCTGCAAAGGAACTCGTATGTTTGAGCAGCTGCTTGTGCACAGGGACACCACTCAATCAGGATACCAACACAGCCAGGCATCCCAGTTACATGCAGCCCCTGTGTGTGAGTGGCAGCTCATGTGCACAGCTTTACTTGCAAAGGACCATGCCCCAGCCATGGACATCGGAGGGCAGGGGCTAATCCAGGGCTAATTTCTCTTCCCCCCCCCAACCCCCCCAACAACAACCAGGTTAAGTTTTTCCTGGGACAGCTAACAATATTGTATACACCTCTGTTTGCAGGAATATCCATGTGGATAGTCCATATGACATCAGCCGGGCACCTGATGAACTTCACTACACCTATTTGGACACCTTTGGCCGTCCAGTCATAGTTGCGCACAAGAACAACCTAGTTGAGCAGCACATCCAGGATATTGTGGTAAGCATAAGCCGTTTGCTTAGATAGCATAAATAATGAGAAGTACCACACTCCTCTTTGAAGCCCAGATTGCTCTACAGCAAGTGACATGAACACTCTTGAGTCCTGAGCTGCGTCTTAAATGTGCAAGTATCTCATTGTTCTTATGTATAGGAATGTAAGGTGGGTAGCATGTCATCTTGACCAATGGAAGTTTATGCTCTTCTCACTGCTTGCCCTGCTCTTCCTAGGTGCACTATAATTTTAACAAGATCCTGATGCTGCAAGAACCTCTCCTGGTAGTTGGAGCTTTCTACATCCTGTTCTTTACAGTGATCCTCTACGTGAGGCTGGACTTCTCTATCACTAAGGTACTGCAATACAGTCACGATGAAACAGGGAGGATGCGGCAGGAGGGTTGGTCTCACTGTTTCCTTTGGGAGAGGCCTTTCCTTGGTGTTAAATGCCCTTGCACTGACTGCTGGAGTACTGAATTCGCTAGCACTTACTCTTTTCGTAAAACATGGATATATTGCGAGAGCAAGCTATTACCTTATCTTTATATCAGTGGTGCTCTGAGATTTAATAGTTTCTTAGCATAGGCAAAGTATACTTGTAATACATTAATTCTTTGAGTCAATAAATGAGCATGTTGTGTTAGGGCTTACCTTTTTCAAAGCACTGCTAAGATCCAAATTGGCCAAAATTCTTCATCTATTAATTTTCACGGAATGAAGTAGTTTTTTAAAACGGCGTTTTGGTCCATGTTTTAATTAATTTTGATTCAGTCAAGATGGCTTGCACGGTGGATATCCTTGTTTCGTTATCGCATACAAGTCTATTTGAAGCAAATGGAACTCCTCAGTGTTTCTTCCACTTTGCTCCAAACAACTATTTTGGTAAAGTCTGTCTGATGAATTTAGCCAGTGTAGTGAATAAGCCAGTGTCGTGAATAAGTGACAGAATTGTGAACTAGGAACTCCTTTGGTTTAGATCTTGCCCTTTCGACTCTCTAGATAGACTTTAGGTATGCCAATCTCTCTGCCTCAGTCTTTTATTTCCAAGGTGGAGGTTATCCTGACAGATCTTATAGGGTTGTTGTAAGGACTACCTTGTTGTAAGGACTACCGAGAGAGCACACAAAACACTTTCTGGACACTTAGAATGCACTATATGCTGTAATAAATATTTAAGCCATTGTGCTTTTGCAGGACCCAGCAGCAGAAGCTAGGATGAAAGTTGCCTGCATCACAGAGCAAGTTCTCACCCTGGTGAATAAGAGACTACGTCTGTACCGCCATTTTGATGAAGCTGTGAATAAGTATAAGCAGTCACGGGATATTTCAAACCTAAACAGTGGCAAAAAATCATTGGAGACTGAACATAAGGCCTTAACCAATGAAATAGCTTCATTGCAGTCCAAGCTGAAGACAGAAGGCTCTGACTTGTGTGACAAAGTAAGAATCCTTTGGCCTCCTTAGTGTGTATTGTTACTGTACTGCCCTTATTCTAAACTGCCTTTTCTCTTGTCATTCCCAAGGCAGATATTTTCCTCACACTTTAAAGAAATTCTTTTTTGTTGCCTTTGTTCTGTGTTTACAGTTTATTATGATGATTCCAGAATAATACTGCTAAAGTTGAGATTTCTAGGTTCCTTGATAGTTTTATTTCCAAGCATTCCTCCATAAGGCTGGAGAGCCTTGGGGGAATTTCCCCCAGTTTTCATTCTGCCATGGCTTTAAATATTGTGCTACCTGTATAAAATATCTAAACCAGGACTGTCGACTATCCCCGCTTGATGAGATGCATTGGCCAGGGTCCTCCACCACATTCAGCCGCCCCCCTGGCTGCATTAAGCCTTCTGGCTACCACTTACCTAACATGCCTACTGCTTTGAAATGGAATGTTTTTTTGTAAGCTGCTGCTCAACATTTGTGAGCGAAGCCTAAGGCATCCCGACTTCCTGATTTTAAGTTGTATTAATTCTTAGGCACAAACGTGGTCCACGTGTCATTCTCTTAGCAGACTGCTTCTACTCTGCTTTGAGTGAAACTTTCACCCACAATAGGAGATGCATTCAGTGGATCTCCCTGGAACTGTTGGTGAATATATCTATCTTGAAGATGGTCACTTTTGCCAGGATGTCAATGCATAATTTGCAATGGAAGGGCTGTTAATGCTCAGCTGCAGTTAGCTGAAAGCTCCCTTGGTAACTGGGAGGAGGGCTGAGTGGAGGGGCTGTGCACACACACTGTAGCTGTTATCTCTACATATTCCTCTGCTGATGTTTTGCCATAAAATGGAAGGAAGGTTAGAAGGCATTTCATTTCTAAAAAACAAAGTATGAATGAAATGTAGCATAATCAAGTGCTCTTACTATCATGGAACCAGCACTGACATGTTTGTTGCAGTAAGTGTCCATATTCAGAACCATTAAATGTAAAGTTTAAATGGGTGTAGCTTCTAACATATCATTGTATAGTTTGCCATATACAGTCGTACCTTGGTTTTCGAACAGCTTAGTTCTCGAGCCCTGCAAAAACCTGGAAGTGACCATTCCTGTTTGCAAACTATTTTTGGAAGCCAAACATCCGACGGGGTTTCTGCGGCTTCCACGCATTGGTTTTCAAATGTTTTGAAAGTCAAATGGACTTCCAGAATGGATTCTGTTCAACTTCAAAAGTATGACTGTAATTGTTTGCTTAGACCCTGCAAATCTACTACTTCTAGGGTGACCGTAAAAATAAAATGAAAGCACCCTATTACTGTTGCTTTGTATGGCTATGGTGTTGTCCAGTCACCTAACGTTTTGTCCCAAATTTCTTCCAAGGTTAGCGAAATTCAGAAACTTGACAGCCAAGTAAAGGAGCTGGTCCTGAAATCTTCTGTGGAGGCTGAGCGGCTGGTTGTTGGCAAGCTCAAGAAGGATACATACATAGAGAATGAGAAGATGCATTCTAACAAGCGTCAGGAGCTGATCACCAAAATCGACAACATCCTTGATGCTCTATAAGTTAGAAGTAAAAAGTTTGGGAAAGAGCTAAAAGGGGTGGAAGAAGGTTCAATGAGCATACTGAGCCACACCAAGTTGGGGAATGCGGGTGGGGTGGGGTGGAGAGGTGTGTCTAGCCTACAAAACTGCGGCAAGGAAAAAGTTTTTGGAAATCGCCTCCAAAATGTGGTATTAGTCACTTTTAGGACCTGTTTGCTCTGTGATACACCTACTATACAGAAGAGGTGTATTTATACCATACCTTGGACTTAAATGAAACCATAGTCCTCAAAGTGTTAGTAGCACGACTTCAAAGTCTGCTGAGAGGCCCCCTAATTTTCAGTAGGGAAGCATGCACACAGGTCCTGTACTGGCACTGAATGTCTCAGTCAGAGAATAAATACAACTGTTTTAGTCAAAGGTTTGGTAGCAAATCTTTCCTTCTGTCCTCCACCTTTGAATTTATACTTTTTTATATTTTGGAGATGGGGATACGGATAAGTAACTTGAACAAAGGATTTTTTTTGTAACTATTTGTCGCACTAAATGAGATTCTTGCCCCTGAACTTTCTGAGCCTCTCTTGAAATTCATTGTTGGGGTAGAGTCCAGGGAAAGAGAAGGGAGCGGGTGAGGTTCATTTGCTTAGAAGCCTGTGCTTTTCCTCAGACGGTTTGTTTCTTTTAAAAAAAATTGTAGGGAAGATCAAACTGAAATAAAGATGTATGGATCTTCTGCCTCTACTTTCTTCTTCTTATTATTATTAGAGTGTCCTGTGCTGTTTGGATTCCTGTAATGAGCACCACATTATGTTTGATCGGCTATCTTTATCTCATGCTCCATCTTGCGTAAGAATTCTGAACCTCTAAGCTGTTAAGAGCTTTTAGAATTATTACTGCGGCCAGTAACAAACTGGCTTGCATTAATGCTGGTTGTAGCAATAGTTGGATCTTCCTATGAATGTGTGTGATTTTTAGGTGTTGTTTGACCTGGTCAAAACTCTGTAGGATATACTTCAAGATGTAATGCTGAATCACTTAATAATCAACCAGTGCAAAATATGCTATCACTTGGAAGTTTCGTAGGCAGAACCATTTTTGTCAAACTATATGACTCCTTTTGCAGAGAGTTTAACACACATTCTCCTGTTCCTTCTTGCTTTTTAGATGGGGAGGAGAGTGCATTTCCCAGGTAAATTATTTCTGAGGTTTTCCCCCCCTTCATTGTGCCTTGAACAGCTTCAGTTTTAATTTCATTTTTTAATATAGCATGTAAGTTGTTGCGGGTGGACAAAAATTCCTAATATTTCTCTTGCCATTGCGCACAACATAGATAAAATCACAGTACAGAATTGGGGGATCTTCTTGTCATTGTAATGCATTGGTTCACAAAAAGTGTGTTATGAGAGGAATGAGCCTTGTGTGAAGAGCCAGTTCCCCCTTGAGGGAGTATCCATTGTTAGACTATAAATAGCTTGTGATTTGGTTTGACCTAGTTTATGCACCAGATGGCGCCAAGCTCACTGAAAAGCAAGAAGTCAATATTCTGTTAACTTCTTAAGATGAGAAGGTAACTTCCACCACTGATTTTTTTTAATACATGTAGGTAAATACATGTTTATCTTGTAGCGTTGATTCCCCTCCCCACATATCTTCATACCATGCAATTAAGCAATCACTTTTAAGTGTCAGCCTCATTCATGTACACTAACTCTTCTTCACACAGTATCTGCATTTGCCCTACAATGAGAATTACAGCAGTAGCCACTGAGTTAACATGATAATAGCTACAAGACTCTGCATAGTGAAGTTCTCTCGGGGTTAAAACTGTGGCTGGCAATGTGAAAGGGCTCACAAATAATCTGACTGCCAAATACCTAAACCAGGGATGAGGATCCTGTGGCAGCACTCCCAAAAGTTGAATTCTAACTCCATGATTGGGGATTGTAGGAGTTGTAGTCCAGCAATATTTGTAGGACTGCAGGTTTCTCATCCCTGACCTAAAGCTTAACATTTAAAAGTGACTTCTCCCTTAAGAACCTTGTTTAGGGAGATACCCTTCTTGCCATCTCTGTGTGGCCTTGTAAGTGAATGTGTCCATCATTTGAACTGTAAGGATAAATTGAAATATTTGTCCGGTTTATAGAGCATCTTAAGTTTCCATTCATGTACCACTTCCATTGAATGACATTTATGAGATAAGGAGCTTGAAAGCAAGGCACTATTTAGCTTTAAGGTAAGGAAAGGGTACCCTGGGCTGCATTACAAGATAGGCAACTCTTAAGTGCACAGCTGTCCATCTCTGCTTCCTTACTGTTTGCTTTGCCATAAGGGTACCTTAGTTTATGTAGCTTCTTTACTCTTCCAGAGCCTGAGGTTCAGTGCTCTTGTAGTTCTGAATTATCACAGTGCTAATTAGTATGATGCTCTTGCCAGAATGAGGAAGATACAATGGCCTGATTTGACTCAAGCTAGTCTTGAAGTGTCAGCTCCCATCTATATCATTCTGGCTCTGAAGTCTTTGTTGATTGACTATAATTACAGCATATTGGTTACTCATGGAACACCGGTTTTGTGCCAAGGAATTATCAAGCATGAGCTTCAGGCATCCTAAACCATGAAAGTGCCCCCAAAAGGATGGTATTTGAACCACCTGATGTCTCTAATTTGTTTAACTCCAGCCAATTCTATAGCTGTTGACATTTAATAGTGGGAGGAGTTAGAAGCCGGAGTCTTAAAAACCGAGGAAATAGAATGAAGAAAATCTGGTTCTCATGCTCTTGCAGGTAATCGAGGAAACTGCTCCTACTAGTTAACAACCCCCCTGACTTTGTACCTCTCTGGATTTTAGGCTCAGGATTACTTACAAATGCAAATATTTTTTAAAAAGGCACTTGGTGGGCTATCACTAACACTATTTCATGCCTTTAGAAGCATGTCTAAAGCAGTGATTCCCAAATTGGCTTGGAGCACACTAGTGTGTGCCACCAAAGAACCACAATGTGTCTTGAAGACATTCTGTTGGAGGCAACATTTATTTTAGAGTGGGGAGGCCTTGGACATCACTCATTCCCTAGCCTGCTCTATATATGGGTCAGGATACTACTCCAAAGGCGTAAGGATGCATTCCCTGTTGCTGCAGCCCAAACTACAGGTCAGGCATTTCTCTTTGCACAAAGGTTATCTGAGTACCTGCTTGGCCTGGATCTGACAACCTTGGGCAGAAAATACAAGAGCAACTTTTAACTGCTTGCTAGTGCTCAGGAAAAGCATATTAATCTTCTGGAAGTCACTATATAATTCAGATTGCTGCTTCTGATTTCCTGCAATTTAGTGCATCCCCATTAACTTCTGGCTAAGTAGCCCTGGCTACCTCTTTAGAAATAGAGCATTGGAAAGGTCCAGATAATTCAACAAGGCTTTCAGTCCTTTCTGTAGAAATCTGAATGAGGGGTTGAGCTGAAGTAGAATACTTTGGATACATTATTAAGACCTGTTCCCTTTATATGATTCCTCTCCGGATAACTTGCTCACGTGCGCACCGTAAGCCTAAAGAGCAAGCCATGAAACAGGGTGAGGCAAATGTGATGTGTGTCCAAGCTACAAAAGGAAGTTTGTAGCCACTTGCAAAACAAGTTCCCTCGTGGATGTTTTCTGACCCGAACATGAATTTCACTGTGGAGTAGGAAGAATGGCAGATATAACTCAACACACTGCCCAGGATCATGAGATGGGAAAGGAAGGGCAGTGACTGAAGTTGAATGTAGAATCGGGCATTTGTGATTGTTACAAGACATGTGGGCAACTTGGTGACTCTGCTTCTATTTATCCTTTGTTTTCAGTGTATTAAGATTCTCTACCACAAAGTAGGACTTTGTCCTGTTTTGAACTTGCTTTTCCCAAGTCAAATCTCAGTAGCAGGTTATTTTCTTTTAACTTATCTCTGTAAAGTCTCCCTGCCGCAATTCCACATGCACCAGGCATTCTTGTTGTAGGATCCTCTTAAAAGCCGACGGGCCTTGTTTTCATCTCTGCTTTCTTGAAGGAGTACTTCTGATTGGTCCTTTTGTCAACCAGAATGTACCATGTTCCCCAGTAGATGCCGCTGGTCACCCCCGTGTAGCGTCCGTGGTGGTACTTCCCATTGAGGTTGGCTGCCAGGCAGGAGTCGAACCACCAGCCGGCCCCATAGTACGCACCGCAGTTGCCCATGGGGTAGTTGTCGTTGTCGCTGTCCCAAGTTGTGAAGCACTTGTGATCGTGGTTGTAGTTGCGGCTGTAGCTCAGGGCGTTGCCTGCACTGCCTTGATATTCCCGGGCTGTCAGGCGATACTTGTGGGCCTCGCTGGCCACTTTGAATTTGCGGTAAACAGCATGGCGCTTGACGCCATGCCAGTCCTCCAACTCTATGCGCACAACATGCTGGCCCAGGCGGGTTAAGCTGTGGAGGTGCTCATTGCCCAGCCAGTGCTCCCCTTGCAGGCTCCCAAATCCCTGCCTGTACTCCTGCCAAGTGCGGTTGAAATCCACAGAGCCATCCTGCCGGCGCTGGAACACGGTCCACCCGCCACCATCCGTGACCATGTCGCAGTAAGCCTGGCAATACACAAGACGAAGGTTAATCGGCAGAAGCACTGGAGCGCCTGAAAAAGAGCCCTTGCTCCAGCCCACGGAATCAGGCTGTGACATCATGCTCTCCTAGGAAATTTTCCACTCTGCAGGCAACATCAAGTGCTTAAACAGGTTTAATGGCCTTTGGCTGCTCTAAGGAACTATTTTCATCAGTGGGGAACAGGGCTAAGGAGCTCCAGAAGTGAATTCTCATTACTCTCACTAAATAACATTTGAAAACCATTCAGATATGATTAATGGTAAGTGGCAGAAACTCACCGCCTGCCTGTTCATGCGCCATTTTGGAAATTTTATTTTCAGCAGTTTAGATTTACTTATTTTTGATTCTGTGGTGTCTGTTCTGTGCAGCATTAGTGCAGGAGTGTCCCATCTGGGCATGTATTTATTTTACTAATTAATCAACTGAGTAGTGGATGTTCCCGTTTTAAGAACCACACACTTAGCATTAGGTTTTTGAATTTTCAGTGGCTGCACATAATCTTTCTTGCCATGGGGAACATATCTAACCAGTTGTTTTTTCTTGATAGGGGACTTTGCAAAGTCCAAGTCTAAAAAGAACTTGGGGACACACTTTGCTCATGGGGAGAGAGGGCCATAAATGCAATGTTAAAAAGGATAATTCTCACCTACTACAGTGGTACATTGGTTCTCGAATGTCTCCGTTGACAAATGCCGAAAACCCCCGAAGTAAATGCTTCCATTTTCATACGTGCCTCAGAAGTCAAATGGCTTCCGCTGTGTGTTTTTCAATTTTCTCAATTGAATTGAGGCTTCTGTATTGAGTTTTCAGTTCTTGAACATTTTGGAACTTGAACGGTCTTCCAGAACGGATTACGTTCAAGAACCGAGGTGCCACTGTACCACCCTTTCAATATATTTTGATGAGCAGGTGTATGAAGGTTCTAATCTGCATCAATGATGGCAAGGCAGGATATTTACTCCAGATTCATTAATGCAAAGTAAAAGCTGTATGATCTTAACAAGGGAAGCAATCTACAGTGAGTGAGTGGGACTTACTTCTGAGTAAGAATACACAGGATTGCATAGCAGATTATCATTCACAATAGCAATGCAGAGGAGGATGAATAGAGAATGCCCACTTTAGGAGCAAACCAGTGCAACGTTTATGTATGGATACAACTTTTACATGCAGTAACACAAACCAGTGGAGCAAGGAGCTGAATGCATATTGCAATTGTGCTACCTTTGGCCAAACGGAGACCCAGTTGGCTGCATGCATATCTTATTTACTCCATTAGATAAGACACCTCAAACCTACCTACCTTACCTCAAAGTGTTGACGGAGGGGAATGGGTTGGATGGTGTATATCCCATTGTCTCGGATGCCCTGTTTATGGATCTCTGCACAATCCCGAGGATACGTGTGCTCAGATTTTTCAGAGGGTTCCACTGAAAGTACATGGGAACATAGAAAGCTGACTTAGACTGAATTGGACCATAGGTCCATCTGGAAGGCACAGAAAGATGTAATAAACCACAGGGTCCTGGCAATGGAAACAACAGGTCCTGGACATATGACCTGTCTTGCAGGGATCTTTCTGTGATATGGCACCTAGAAACTGTTACACTTATGCTAAAAAGGGGACAAAGAGTATCCTGCAATATGAAGGCAGGGGCAAGACATACATACTTCTATGAGAGTAGACTTAGATGTTTGGTTGGCAAGCAGGACTGCACCTCCAGAGCAATCTTGGGGCACTGCTGTCTGCCTCAACATGCTATTGGATATGGCAATCAAGGGAGGTCTCCCCAAAGAGTTAAGAAATTATCATGTTGTTCTGGCCAATGTGTATTGGGCTTCACACACTCAGACTGCCTTCAAACATAATGTACAATAGGTGGGTCCTAGGCAGAGGTGGGGAGTTGCATTTGCACACCTGGAGATCCATGTGCGTAAGGCATCATTTTCCTCCTGTGACTTGACCAATTTGAAGTGCGAAGCCATTTCCTGGCTTCCCCCAAAGCCCATATTTTCTCCTCCTTGTTTTGGCTTCATTTTAAATTGTAACCTTCTGCACCAAAGCACCATGTATATTGATGGTGTTATATAAAAACGCGTCATCTTAAGGAAGGAGAGACATTGTAGTTTTAATTAATCTTCAGCTGTTGTGGTCTAGCATAGCTTAATTTGGGTTGCAAGTTTATGTTTATGCTGCCTCTGTTGCAAAGAAATATATATATATATATATATATATATATATATATATATATATATAACTTTCTTCGTTGTTAAATATTAAAAATTAATTATTATATATTTTATTTGTTTGTAAGCCACTCAGGTAATGTTTATTGAGTGGCTATATAAATACTAAAGGCACTGGAGTGGAGGCGGTGAGGAATATCCAAAGGCTCTTTTGCTGGGTGCAAGTGAGGGCATCCCTTTGCCTTTTTTTTCTTAAAAAAGGTCAGTTTATTTTTTAAAATTGTATTTCTCTCTCAATAAATGGGATCAATTTACACCAGTTCTTGGGCTGGAGTAAATTTATTCAAAGTTTTGGCGTGTATCTAGGGTACCAGGAAGGATTCAAATCTTTCAGACCTAAGCCTTGCTGTCACACTCCTTTGGGGTACACACTGCTCTGACACGTCCCCTTTGTGGCCCTACTGATGATGGAGTCCCAACACCATCAGGGACACAAGATTATGGACCATGATGGAGAGAGGGGACCTGGTCTCCCTCTCAGGTTTCATACGATTGTAGTCTAGGTTACATAATAGATTTATACTAACCTGTAAGTGCTGGTGTCTCCTCAATCTTGTGCTCTTTCCCTATATCTGGGAGATAATTTGGAGTCTGTGAGTGAGATTGCTGCAAAGCTCTTGAGAAAAGCCACTGCCCACTCTATTCTCAATAGTCTGTGACTGAGCTAGTTCAATGCAGTGTTATTATACAGATTTGCTAAGTGTTTGGATAACTTCCCCCCAGGCATTAAGGGGGCTTCTACACAAGGGGGCTCTACATCCCGAGTGGAACATTCAGATCCATTTTTTTTCTGTGAGTGTCATTGGCGCACGGCCCCCTGCAACACACACCATTCTTGTTTTCGTTTCTCTTAAGGTGCCTTGGGACTCCCATTATTTTGTGGGATGGATTCAAGCACATACCAGAACCTGAGGTTTGCACAGTTAAGGTGAACTAAAGGGCTCTGTCACCTTAGGGCAACAAATCTGCTTTTTTAAAAAAAGAACCAGACTTATAGCAGTTTGAAAAGTGGCAGGGAAGTGCATTGAAAAATATGGGATGAGCAAACACCTAACAGGAAACACCCCACAAACAAATCAAGATGAATGCAGCCCCAGTGCTCACAAATGTCATAGATAACCACCTCACAAACCATGTTCAATAAAGACCTGGAGGTAAGACAGGGATGGGGAATCTGTGGCTTTCTTGGACTCCAACTTCCATCAGCCCCAGCCACCTTGGCCGATGCGCAGGAATGGTGAGAGTTAAAGTCCAATAACACCTGGAGGCCTACAGTAGTTTAAAGTGGGAAACACTGAAAAACATGTTCATGCATTTCACATCTGAGGACCCGAATGTAAGCCCTAGGCATCTAAGGCTGGGAAGTGAATATTTTCTGTCATCAGCAGCCTTCCCTAAGATTTTATCAGGTCTCCTCCCCTGCCACTAGATAGATCCAGGAGCCAGAGAGTTTCTGGTGTGTAGGCGACGAGATGCCCTGATTTCACAGCATCTGGTGCTACCACTAGCTCTGCCTTTTTGACTCTGCTTCTGGCAGCAAAATAACTTGGGCAGGCATTGTGTAGTCTGCTCCCATAACAGTGTCTTTGCATCGCTGTCCCTCTTGTTCTTCTCTTGCTCTGGTATAATCAGGGAGGATGTGGAGTGGGAGAGGGCACTATCTGAAGGAAATGATGAACAGTGGGGGGATTGTGTCCAACAGAAAGAATTGCATCATCGGTCAGCCTGATAGCCATAAATGTCAGCCGCAAACTCTTCAAACATATTGCTCATCAATACAGCATCCATCTGTCCGGAAATTCCTGGCGGGACACGGACTGTTGAGATGTCAGACATCAAAAGAGAAAACGAGTGGAACATCTCAAGCAGAAGAAGTGGGGAGGGGGAAGGAAATAATGAAAAATGGTGGAGGAAAAAGCCAGGCAGAGGCGGAATGAGGACTCTGAGGTTTTGAAGGCTTTGCCTGTCCTTGTTGAACCAAAGTGGGAGACAAGACACATTCACAGGACCACTTGAGTGCATGGTGACTTTGATACACAGTGTGGAGCAAGCACTGGAATTTTCTCCATGGTTTATTCTGGCCAGGATGTTAATGACAATGCCAAGCTCAGCTCACTTGGTATGTGTGCTAAGTTGGCCTTGTGAGACTTCAGCATGGGCTTAAATAGGAATATGACCAAGGGTGGAACAAAGGAGCCACAGGAAAACACCCTGGAAGCAAAATAAATTAAAACAATTCTTTTAAAAGATAGTTAAAAAGACTCTTCTTGAAAGCCTAAAAACTCCCTTAAAAGAATCAAATCTTCAAAAAAGTTATATGATCTAAGAAAGTCTTTAAAAGAATCCTTCCAAAAGAATTAAAAACTTACAATGTAGCACCTTAGAGACCAACTGAGCAGTTTTAGGTATAAGCTTTCTTGTGTGTGCATGCTTTTTAAGAAGAGCCTTTTTAATTATCTTTTAAAATAATTGTTTTAATTTATTTTGACTATGGCAGACCAACACGGCTACCTCCTTGAACCCTGGAAGCAAATCAAGATGAAGAATAAATGTTCATTGTCATAATAACCGCCTCATAAACAGAATGAGCATTCAGAATGAATGCTCAGTAAAGACCCGACATGGTCCAGCCACATCATAAGATTTGCGCAAGGAACCCTGTCTCTTTTTGCCTACCTGAACTCCAGGTGCGGCATGACCAAAGCAAGGCAAGAGGGCTGCCTTGACGGGGCCTGGCCTCCTTCCCTCCCTGCTCAGCACTCCAAGCTCTGTGTAGGGGGCTGTATCCCAGCAGACTGCTGTGAACTATTTACAAGGCTTTATTTAGAAATTCGTAGAATGGTAGAGTTGGAAGGGACCACGAGGATCATCTAGTCCAACCCTCTGAAATGCAGGAATCTTTTCTCCAATGGTGGTGCTCAAACCCACAGCCCTGAGATTAAGAGTCTCGTGCTCTACTGACTGAGCTATCCCTCCTTTCTCCCAAGAAAAAATAGTAAAAACGCAATACAACATCACACACTAAAAACTTCCCTGAACAGGGCTGCCTTCAGATGTCTGTTAAAAATCACACAGCTGATTATGTTTTTGACATCTGCTGGGAGGGCATTCCACAGGGTGGGCACCACTACCGAAAAGGCCCTCTGCCTGGTTCCCTGTAACCTCACCTCTCACAACGAGGGAACTACCAGAAGGTCCTCGGAGCTGGATCTCAGTGTCAGGGTGGGACTATGGGAATACATAGGATTCCCAGGAGATCTCCCCTCCAGGCACTTGCCAGACAGATCTGCTTAGCTTCAGCAAGGCTGCTGCACCATGAGCCTTCAGATCACACCCCAGCCCAACCTGGACTTTGTTGTTTGTGAAGAGAGAGAAGAGTCTCTCTCTTCGCAGACAGGCTAATGGGAAGTGGATAACCCCCCCCCCCCCGCTGTACTCACCAAGAATGGATGCCTTCAGGACTGATTCGCTGCAAGGCAGCTTGCAGCCAGAGAGGATCCCCAGCAGCAGGGCCACCAAGGAGCTGAGCTGCTCCTCTAAGCGGTGCAGATTAAGCCGGCTTTCCTCCTGCAACTTCTGTAGGCCCGATGCCATGGAAACCACTCTGGTTTCCACCAAGCTGAGCCGGTCCATCAGGGTCCTGGTCCTGGAAGAGCTTTGTTTGTTGAGCTCTCCAGTGTGCTTCAGGATCTGCTTGAACTCCATCTGCTGCTCGCCAGCAGGGACATCCTGCACCTCCTCGGGTACTGCTGGCTCCTCAGGCCCCAGGACGTGGAGCCTGCAGCTCCCCAACCCATCACAGCCACCTTCCGGAGAAGGGAGAGGCATGGCCACCAGGGACCCTGCGCATGCTGGGTTGTCATCTCTTTGGCTGCACTCGGGGCTGTCTGAGTTCAGGCTTCCTGACTCTCGCAGAACCATAAAGAGGAAGCCCAGGCAACAAAAGCACTTGCTGAAGCGGGGGAAGAGTTTCATTTCTCTCCTTAATGCCTCCCGAGGGGGTGGGAAAGGCACACGCGACATGCAAGAAGGCACAGGCTGGAAGCTACTGCAACAGAGCTTCTTCTGTCTCCGCAGGCGAGCTGCCTCTCTAGGCCGGGAAGGCCACTCCCAGGCTGGGTCGGGGCAAACTGCCTCGCCGAAGAAAAAGTGTGGAGATTGGGGAGCTGCGAGGGAAAGGAGGAGGGAAAGGAGAGCGGCACACAGATAAAGGAGCATTTGAGACTGTCCAGCAGATTAGCATGTCATGGGCAATTAAAGCTAGGCCCCTTGTGGGAGGCAGCGATTAGCATCTGGCTTGAGTGAGCTTTGCTCTCCAGCAAGAGGGCTTTGACTTGAAAGGCCTGTAATTTGCCTTGACATTAAAGGCACGAGGAAATTGCCCAAATGCTAGCAAGGGAGCTGAGTGAAAGGAGCGGTAATCTCTCGCAGTGCTTGCTGGCCTTTGGCACGGCGTGGCCACCCACCCACCGCCCATTAAGCAAGGCATGTGCTCACAGGCCTCTTCATGCTCCAAGGCCAGAAGGCGTCATGTGCACAGCCCTCCCACGCCAGACTTGACAGGCTCACTTCATCACTCCCCAGCTTTCCGCAGTTGCACTGACCAACTCTCCCTCCTCTGGGAGCAGCCTGGACCTCAGATCTCTAAGGCCTCAGATCTTTAGAGCGCTTTGATACCACTTTAAACAGTCATGGCTTTTCTCCAAAGAACTTTTGGTGCTGTGGTTTGTTAAAGTGTAAAGACCCCACTCGGTCTCCACCCTCGTCGTTCAGCCCTGTCACTGAGGTCCAACTCCGAGGGCCTTCTGGCAGTTTCCTCATTGCAAGAAGCGAAGTTGCAGGGAAGCAGGCGGAGGGCCTTCTCGGTAGTGGCACCCTCTCTGTGGAACACCCTTCAGATGTCAAGGAGATAAACAATCATACAAATTTTTGCAGACATCTGAAGGCAGCCCTGTTCTGGGAAGCTTTCACTGTTTGGTGTTTTGTTGTGTTCCTTTATACTTTGTTGGATAAACCCAGTCAGATGTGTGGGGTACAAAAAATAAAAACTATCATCATCCTCACCATTGTGCAGGGGTTCTGGGAAGCAGTTCTGAGCAACCCATCTCCAAAGAAAGTAAGCTACTGCTTTCTGATACCCTCTCATACAATTATCAGTGATTTGGTCCACTCTTGGAAGTTACAAAGCAATGAGCGGCCCTTCTTCTTGGTTGATGTCTCTTATCGCCTCCCCTTAAGTGGACGACTATGAATCTGAGGACACTAAACAAAAGTAGGATACTGTTTCTCATTTTAATTAGGTTTTACTGAAATCCTTTACATCTCTACTTAGAAGAGATCCCCATTCAGTGGAGCTTATCCCCAGGTAAGAGGTTATATAGGATAACAGCTTTAAAACTCTGATGGTGTCTAAAAGAATTAAGCAAATGACTGGTCCACCCCACTCTTTAAAAACGGAGCAGGAAGAACATACCAGGTGTTGGGATGTAGTCTTAGCATCTTCTTAGTTGTGTACCTTAAGAGCTCTGTACAGTTGCCATATTTCAAACAGTGAAAATCTGGACAGAAAAGTTGTTGAGTTTTTTGGGAAAAGTTGTGGAGCTTTCATTGACAAAATCACCATTTGTTAAGCTATTTTTATGGAAAATCGGCAAAAACAGCACTCCTGGCATGGGCTGCCATATGTCCAGATTTTCCAATTTCCACCCGGGCTGCAGTATTTAGACTGCAGTATTCTGTATATCCCCTGCAACCCTACTTTTAGGCTTGTGAATCACATAATCCGTGCTCTGAGCTAATGTACAGTCTATGTCCTGACTTCTTGAACAAAGCTTTAGGGTTTCCTCGAGCTGAGAGTCCAAGTACTGTGTCTGAGAGTGGAAGCCAGGACAGCCACAAGCCTGTAAACAGCATCACCTTTGGGGGTTTGCTTTCTAGCTGCCAAACTAGTGAAGAGAAGTAGTTCTGTGCCATCTAGTGGCCAGAATGCTGCACTGTTCACCCAGTTTATCTTCAACAAGCTGTTTAATGTACAGAGATTGGAACATGGTCCTCGTGGACCATTTGGCCCACTTAGCTCTGTGTTGTCTAAACACTCTGGCAGTGGCTGTCCAGGGTTTTGAGACAGGGAAATTCCCAGGTCTACCTGGAGATTGAAGCTGGGACCTTCTGCAGACAAAGCACGTCCTCTGTCACTGAGCTACGGCCCTTTCAAAAAGGAATGGATTGAATTATAATGATTGATTATCATGCTTGATTCTTCCATCCAGCTCTCATGTACAGTCTGGCTTTCACAACAACGCCAGTTTCTTTATCACACTCCCAACACGGAAGACCATTTCACGTGTCCATTTCCCCCAACCATGTGCGGTTGGGAAAAGCGTGCATTTTCCTGGGAACCATTAAAATGATGAAGTACCTGGTCTTCCCATTGCAGTAAGACGCAGGCCCCAGAAAGGAAGGAAATGAGCAGAGACAGCAGCAAGAGGTGCTACTGTGTGCACACTCCCATTTACTCCACATCCAGTGTGCTCCCACCTCTGGGTGTATACACCACATTTACTGTGATCCGTTTTTATTCTGTACCTATCCTGTTGTTTCTTATGAAGTTTAGTGCATTGATATGTTTCCCCCCCAAACCAGCTTTGATCTGAATTGAGTAGAAGAGCAACCCAGCTGTGTTTTAAGCTAGCAACTTGTGCACAGCCTACAGCTCCCTATCAGCCCCGACCCTTGGCTGTGTGGGCTGGGGCCGATTGTTGTCAGATTGCAATGGCATCTGGAAGTGCCCCATGCCAGCCACCTCTGACTTAACCCAAACAGGTATAGCAGTGAGAGAGCAGGTCCATCATCTAGTTAGGAAGAGGAACCTAAGAAAAGGAAAAGGGTATAGGAGGTACTATGCAACTCATGCAAACATATGCCAAAGGCTGCTTTACGACTTACAAGCAGCAGTCTTATTTATTTATTTATTTATTTAGACAAGAATACATTCACCCAGAAAGGTTCGATTCTAGGCTAGACGAAAAGTCCACAGAACAGATCCAAGAAGGGGAGAGGGAAGACCCAAGCTGCAGCTTCTTATTCATTGCTTAAGGAAAAGGATCTAATCCAGTCTTTATGCTGGGGGGCTTAAAAATTACTCTCTTTTTTGGGGTCTAGTCTCATTACAAAGGTTTTGGCTTGTTCTTCAAAAATGTTGAGATTCATAAGGTGTAGTGGCTTCTGTTTTACCACTAGGGGGACACACAAATGATCCAATATGGTCATACCAAGTTGGGAAAACATCTAGCCCCCTCTTACCCACTTGATCAGATTTCTCCCAAATTTCAGCCCTTGACATAAAGCCGCCTGGGGGACTCGTTGCTTCTTTCCTGCACATACAATAGAAAAACAAGAGTGAATAATGGGCAGTGACAAGGCAGGACATCTTTTTTTCCTCTCTCTCTCCCCACCCCGCCGTCCAATTTGTCTTCGAGGCTGACATAGGAAAAAACCCCAAATTGCCGCTCTCGCCTTGCACAGTTTTACCACAGTATCCTGAGAAGCATCTGGTGTGGAGCTGATAGCACAGGGGGGGTTCAGGCAGGAGCCCCAGCCGGAAGCCGAAGAGTTAGCAGCGGTTGGGGACCCACTGCTTCTGTCAGGACGTCAGACAGGAAACCTTACAATGGCTCTGAAGTGAAGGCTCTCTGGATCCCTGCCACTGTCTGTTCAGAGAGAGGCAGACACACCAGCCTCCCTGCCAGGGACAGCAGAAACCACTCAGAACCATTCCCCGAGGGCCATTTTGTGTGGCTCAACCAGCAAACCATTGGGGCCATAGGAAGGCACTTTGGGTAGCTAGAATAGTAAGAATTACCCTCATTATCCCAGCCCATAATCCTTATCCTTATGTGCATAGTGACAGCCATGTGCAAAGAAGCCAGGAGCATCATGTAGCCTCTTCTCCACATGCCCAGGATATGCTCCTAAGCAGCTGCATGCATGCGTAGCCTCCCAGGAGGCCTTCATCCCATTACGAAAGTCTGTCCAAGTGAAACTTTGAGGAAACAGATCATTGAAGCAAAATTGCATTCCCTTGAGTTCACCCACCCGCCTCCACTTATTTCTGAAGACCAAGCTCCAATGTGCATCAGAGCCTTGAATGAGCGCATCAAATATGTGCCAGCAGAGCTCAGTGGGATACCCCTGTGTTGCTCACATATCTGTGTGGAGGAGGAACATTTATAGATAGATAGATAGATAGATAGATAGATAGATAGATAGATAGACAGAAAGAAAGGATCTCTGAACGGTTTCCACTTTTAAAAAAAAATGTTAAGGTGGTGCAGAATCCAAAATATCATGATGATGGCAGAGCACCATTGTGATGGATGGAGCCATTGCAATGGTTATTCCAATCTTCAGATCAAAGCACTGTGATGAACATTGTATTCAGTTTTATGGAGTGGGGAGAGTGTCTAAAACACTGAGAAGGACTGTTCCCTAAAAAGGTTGAAGGCAGGCATTTTGCTGTAGTGTTGCTTTAAGGCGCTTACCTTGAATAAACCATTTCCTTAGAATGTCATCCAGGATTCCTACATGGCAAGCTTGCTGTAGCAGCAGCAGCAGCAGCAGCAGCAAAACAGACCATATTATGGAACCCAGTACTAAGAATTTGTCCAAAATGTACAATTTGCTGTTGAAATGGAATACACAAGATGAAACGGTTAAATCGGTCATGATTAAATGGGCTCAGGACATTGGTCATAATATTTTGTTTGCTGATTGGGAAAAGTTGTGGACCACCGGGATAAAATTTACGGCATGTAATGCCTTAAGAGAAAACATTATGAAAATGATATACAGGTGGTACATAACCCCAGTCAAGCTTGCAAAGATTTACCATGTGCCTGACAACAAATGTTGGAAATGTAAAGAAACTGAAGGTACTTTTTTTCATCTTTGGTGGACTTGCCCGAAGATTAAGGCATTCTGGGAAATGATCTATAATGAACTTAAAAAGGTATTTAAATATACTTTCCCCAAGAAACCAGAGGCCTTTCTCTTGGGTATTGTCGGCCAAGGGGTGTTAAAGACGGATATAACTTTCTTTATGTATGCTACAACAGCAGCTAGAATACTCATTGCGAAGTACTGGAAGACGCAAGAACTACCCACACTGGAAGAATGGCAGATGAAGGTGATAGACTACATGGGCTTAGCAGAAATGACGAGCAGAATCCGAAACCAGGGAAGAGAAGCAGCGCAAGAAGAATGGAAAAAATTTAAGGACTATTTAAAGAAATATTACAAAGTTAATGAAAGTTAGAATGATGTTGGACTGGAAAGTAAATGGTTGCTATTAGCAATGGTTAAGACAAGGAGAATAAGGAAGTATAGTCTAAATTTAAATTAAAATAAGGGAAGATTTGCTGAACAATCGATAAGAATTTGGAATACAGAAAGGGGAGGCATGAGGAAGTCGGGGAAGATAGGATATGAAATTAGGATATGAAATGATACATGTTTTTTGTTCTGTTTTTGTCTTTGTTTGTTTGTTTGTTGTGTTGTGTTTATATGGAAAAAATAAAAATATTATTAAAAAAAACAAAAAAAAAACAGACCATATTATGTTGTGAAGTCTAATACTGGAAAATGTATGAATGATCACCTATCTCCTAAGCACCAGAAGTATTTGTCCTCTATTCTGTAAGCCTGAAACTCTATGTCAGAGGGTGTCAATATGGTTCCCTCCAGATGTTGTTGGACTACAGCTGCCATGAGCATACATGACCAACAATCTGGGATAATGGGAGTTGTAACTGAACAACTTCTGGACAGTATCTTATTGTCTATCACTGCTCTATATGACGGGGTAGATAGATACAAATCACTAAGAAAACACGGGAAGTCAGTTTTTTCAGAGATAACTTTAACTGGTGCTAATCATGTCAAAAACGTTTCCATTTAAACATGTACAAATAAAAAGAACACATGCCCCATTTCAGGATTTTTTCTTTTACATCATTTTTAAAGATAACTTTCTTTAAAGTCATTTTAGAAAATGGTTGCATAATTCACAACTTCTTTAATGGCTAATTTTGCTTATTTTCTCTGCATTGGAAATGTTAACTAGAAGTACATCACACACAAAATGGCACATATATTCTTTGCTTTCTTTTTAAAGATGACTAAGGGTCCAGAATTGCCCAGAAGAAAGGGCTGGGAGTGTCTGGGTAAAATAATGTATTCCAATGAAATTATAAAGAAATGCCCACATCTAGGGTAAAGGTGAATATTCATAATATGACAAAGCAAATTGGTTCTGAATTTTCACAGAAAAGTAGCCTAGTAGTTCTACAGTTAAAGTTTGGCAAGCCCCACTTTCACTGCAAGCAACTGGCTTTAAATTAACCATAGTGGGGCTGCCCCCTAGATTTCAGTGCAACCTATGCCAATATATACAGAGCCATGGCAATATATACAGAGCCATGGTCTCAGTTTGAGAATTTGAATGATAGAATAAACATGCTTTAATTTTAACCAAATTACTTTTCTAAAGAGCCCTGCATTTAAAGGCAGAGAGAGAGAGGGTGGGGTCGGTCATATATCCTGATCAGGAGGCAATCAGAAGTCAGAATCATCATCATTTGAGCAGAATAAGTAACATTCATGTAAACAAAGAGTTGCTAGGCTAGGCCAACAGTTGTCAACCTTTCTGGGCCTGTGGGCACATTCACAAACTGGAGAAACTGTTGTGAGCACACACATCACAACAACCAAGCACACCGCACAACCTATTCTGTTGACTACAATAGAACACTTCTTTCAAACCCAATTTCAGAGGAGGAGACCCTCCTGAAAGGCACCAGGGAAGGCTTCTGTGCCACACTGGCAACCCCAGCAGACCCCCCAAGTGTCCCTCTTCTCCAGGGACAGTCACAGATTTACAGAATCCGCCCTGGTATCTGATTTGATCCTGGAATTTCCCGCTTTTCCTAGGACATCCCTATTTTCACTGGAGAAATGTAGGAGGGTATGGAGTTATGCAACTCCTGAGCCAAGGACATAAGTAACTATACAACCTTTAGAAGGCATTTGAAGGCAGCCCTGTTTTTTAAATGTTTAATTATGCTTTTTGGGCAGGGTATTAATAATAATAAGGCATATGATGTCCTAATTTTCATCAGAGATGAACATGTTAGTGTATGCCCCAGGCCTAGGAAGTCCACAACAGTAAAGAAATTCAAAGCTTAGCATCTGAACCCTGCTCCTATTCCTGCTCTGATTTCAGAGAGCCCTAAAACTACAAGCACCCACTTGTCCCTTCTCACCACAGTCAGGCATCTGTGGTGATAGAAGCCAAAGAGTCTTTCTCCATTTTCTCAGCCAGTGAACCAACTCTGCAGTTCTATGCACATGTACCTTGGGAGCAAGCCCCATTGGACATGGGGACTTTAAAGGTGAAACCTGCATCCAGGAGGGTTTATTTCAGTCATGGATGCACAGGGCACCTGTCTCCTATCCACATATTCCTCAACTGCAACAAGAAAGCCAAAGTGGAATGGTTACAAGGAGAAGCAAGCTAAATGTTCTACGAATCTCCATTTCACACATTCATCCCTTCCCAGCTAATGGGAAGCTGCATTATAGCAGGTCAAACATTTTGTCCACCCACCACAGTATTGTCTAAATGGTCTGGCTTTCCATGGGCTCAGGCATCACCTACTATCTCAGATCCTTTTAGCTGGAGATGCCAGGATTGAACCCAGGACATTCTGCATGCAAAGCAGGCGTCCTACACTGAGCTATGACCCGCCCCATATTTCCTTGTTCCTCTACTCCTCTTGCTCAAGGGACTCCCACTTTTGCTTCTTATCAACCATACCTCATCTCTTTAATTCATCTAAACCCACTTTGAGCCTTTTCCCCTTTTTAAAAGACCTTCAATCTTGCCCTGCCATATATATACTACTAATCCAAGGTTGGGACACATTTTTTCAGCGCAAAGACTTCATTTCCTTGGGCAACCCTGAGGGCGCCACATGCCAGTGGTTAGCGGGGCCAGAGGCAAAAGTGGGGGAACACAGAATGTAAATTTTACTTTTGTACGGTAGGCTAATCTCTACACTCTCTTTCACCCTTCCATCTCCTCCATCGAAGCAAGCAATAGGCATTATCAGAATCGAAGGCCACATTCCAATTAGTCAGTGAGCAGGGCTGATGAGGGGCGTGGCCTAGGGAGAGAGGGTGTGGCTTGGGAAAAGATATGGCCTGAGCACTGGAGCACTGCATCTCCCCTAAATTATTCAATCTTCCTTGGGCTCTTCTCTTTCTTGGTCTTTTGTTATTCTTTCTTTCTTTCTTTCTTTCTTTCTTTCTTTCTTTCTTTCTTTCTTTCTTTCTTTCTCTATCTCCCACTGACATTAAGCAGGCTTCAGCTTTTTTCCAGAGGTGAGTCCCAAAACTAAATTCAATGTCCTGACTAGTAATGGAAGGATCTGTCAGTTTCAATTCTCTTAGTTTCTCTTTTTCCCAATCTTAAATTCAGTTCATCACATTTTGCAGCAATTTGGCATTATAAAAAAAAAATCCGCATGAAAAAGTCAGCAGCATTTTAGTGCAAATTTCTCCCAATAAGCACATTTTTATATGCAATTTTGACTGAAGTACTTTTTTTTTGGCAAGGAATTTCCACTAATACAATGCAATTTTGTATGTTATTTTCACTAGTATATTCATTTTGGGCACACTTTCCCCCAATACATGCATGGTTTGGAGAACGGCGACACAAAATTCAGAAGGAGAGCTGTATTTTGGTTTGCATATTGTCTTAAAAAGTGTGGATTTGATAGATTCAGCTTTAAATGCATACTGAATGAAAATTCTCTTCCATCCCTGGTCCTGCCGTCTCACCTTCTTTGCAAAACACCATCTCAAACCCTATTTTCTCATGTTTGTTTCCCCTTGGATGCCCCACAAATATCTCGCTATGAAAATGGTAAAGGCAGAGCTCTTAATTGCCCAAACCTGCCGACTCCCACATTTCTGTCACCTTCAGAAACAGAAAGTTATTTCTCCACAACAAGGAAGCTTTGTCAATCTTTCAAGGCTGGAGACATATCTAGAAAACTGATACATTTTATATTTTCAATAATGGGAAAGCAACCATTGTACACTACTTCATTCCAGTATCCTGAAACTTCCAGAGCACCTACAACTAGTAGAGGCTTCATAGCTTAATACCAACAAGCCAGCTCCCCCCCCCTCTGTCTCTTCCCACCCCACTTTGCTTACCATCTAACTTTTGAGCCACAAACTTTTGTCTGAGAGCAGAGAGATGAATGACTGGGTTCCCATGCTGCCCTCATAGCCGAATTTTTGTACTTTGTTTCTCCCTCGCCTGCTTTGTCCTCAGATCCTTGATGGAGAGTTCTTGAAAACCTGCAAACTAGCAGAAATATCTCACTGAGTGAGGCAGTGAGGAGGCCAGCATAGTTTGCCACATTTCAGCTTGCATTAAAAAAGGAAGGAAGGAAGGAATGTTATCAGCATTTTAGTGTGAATTTTTCATAATATACACATTTTTTAATGCAGTTTTACCCAACCAATAGTTGGTTGCAAAGCAATTTTCCTGACGGTACTGCATTTTTGTATGCTACTAAAGCATTTTTTCACCCTAGCCTGTGCATTTTTGTACACATAACATGGCTGGAGGACTGCATCGCAAACTTTGGAGAAGTGGGGATTTCGAAGGGTGGCTGCCTTTTGGTTCATGTATCATTTCAGAAAATGTTAATTTGCCTTTAATTTGCCATTTAATTGCCTTTAAATGTGAACTGACTCAAATTTCTCCCCTATCCCTAAAGATTTCCTTTCCTTTCCTTTATTGTATTTCAAAGCCACTTTTCATTCACATGAGTCACAAAGCTGCTTACATAAAATAAATAACAACACAGTAGATCGTCAATTACAACATAAATCATATAAAATAATTAACAAACCATCTGTAAAACAGTGACAAATCCTTAATAAAACGACCACCTTCTATAAAACAGTTAAAAAAAAAAACTTTAAAAAGAGTTTAAAGTGCACAACCACAAGAAAAGTCATGTTATAAAATTCACAAAGCATAACAGCACTCATAATCCACAAAACAATATTGACAACATTAATAAGCTAACAACTAAAAACAAACTAACTACAAACTACAAATATGTCTTAACATATCTGCATTTTTAGTCTGCATACTGTTTTTTATGGAAGTGTGGTTTATCAGTATTTAAATAAGCATTTCCTTATTAAAATAAGTTCCTATTCTCTAGGAACTACAGTGGTACCTCGGGTTACAGACGCTTCAGGTTACATACGCTTCAGGTTACAGACTCTGCTAACCCAGAAACATTACCTCAGGTTAAGAACTTTGCTTCAGGATGAGAACAGAAATTGTGCTCTGGTGGCGCAGCAGCAGCGGGAGGCCCCATTAGCTAAAGTGGTGCTTCAGGTTAAGAACAGTTTCAGGTTAAGAATGGACCTCTGGAACGAATTAAGTTCTTAACCCGAGGTACCACTGTATCTTCATGGAAGGAAAAGAAACCAACCCAATAACAGGAGAAACAAAGTACTAGAAGACATTAATTATCCTGGGTGTCTTGCTGGGACTTCTGGCTTACATGCAGCCCTGGCTGATGGAACCAAAATGAAATTTACAATGTTTCATGTTAAAAGAAACATATTCTGACACCCCCAATTTGCAAATACAGTAAATGTTTCTATACAGTGTGTTCTTACAGAGCCTCATTGTGAAGGCAAGAAGAATCATAGCCAGGATGTGTTAAATACACTTTCAAAAGCACCAACAGCCTCTTGCAGAGAGCCTTCACCTGCCCCCATTGCCATTACACCTTCAGTGAACTCTTCCTTTAACTTGGCGGCTCTGACTTGTGTTTCCAGCCTACGTTCTAAACCCTTCAGGTTCTGTAGAATGCTTACTACATCACTGCCACTGCATTTCACCATCTCTATAGTGATAACTAGGAATGGGGAGAAATTTGGTTCAGATTGCATCAAGACGTGAACCTACCTAATTCATGCATTCCAAAACAATACAAGAGCCAAAAGGCAGCACCATCCTTAGACATTCGCACTGCTCTGAATGTTGCAATGTGGCCTTCCGGCCATGTATTGCGTGGATTGGACAAAGTGTGCATAAAGATGCATATATTAGTGGAATGATAACTTACACAGATGCACTATTCAGTGAAAATTGCTTTTTAGAAGTGCATCTATGAATCAAAACTCTATATAAATGTGAAGAGGATTACTAATTCGCACTAAGATGTTGCTGAATTTTTGGGAAGACACACACACACACACATACACACATATATATCACAAACTGATATGGAGCTGTGGAGAACTGAACTGGAGAAAGAGACACTGACAGATCCACCCATCCCTTGTAATGACTTCACAAGGGGGAGCTGCAACAAAATGTTATGGCATGGAGGGCTTCAGGAACATAGGAAGTTGCCATTGGTCAGTACTGTCTACACTGGCAGTGGCTCTTCAGGGTTTCAGACAAAGGACATTCCTAGCCCTGCCTGAAAATGAAAGGGGTTGCATCTGACCTTCTACATGCTAGGCAGATGTTCTGCCACTGAGTTTCCTTTTGGCCAGCCATGTTCTTTTTGTGGATACTTCATCCCCCTGTTTCCTACCCCATGTCAGTTAACATTCCATGCCCACTGTCCTTATTGGGGTGTTTTTGGGTTGTCCTCCTGCTCCAAATGCCTCTTAATCTCATTTTCTGGGACTCACAAGCAGGGAGAGGGTTATTGCTCTAAGGTCCCTCTTGCAGGCTTCCTATAGGTAGCTGGTTTGTCACTTTGAGAAATGGATGCTGAAATAGACATGCCTCTGGCCTGATCTAGCAGGGCTTTTCTTATGTTCTTATGCCCCCTTAGGGATTATTCTTTCTCCTAAAGTCAGCGTGTGCACGCGCTTCTGCACATCTACGCTCTCACACCAAGCCTGCTGATACCTCCCTCTGATATGTGGATGTTTCTGTTTTGACTCAGTGAACGAGTTTTCTATATAGCTTCTCCCTTGGATTGTGGTTTGAACTTGGGTACCACACAGATCCTCGCATCTGGATAATTATCAGAACAGTTGCTGATGCTTCGTTTGTTGCATCTGGCGAACTAGGCTCCAGCCTACGAAATCTCATGTTGCAATAAACTCTCTATTCTTTAAGGATAACACCTTGCCCCAAAGTGTGCCTGCCATTTCCTACTCGGTTGGTGTGTCTGCCCTACTCCCAATGTGTCTTGCTGCCCACATGGGGCTGCGGCATTACAATACAGCCTATATGCATAAAAGACGGCTGTGTGCAGGGCAGTTGCTTGCGGGGTCAACGCAAGGCCTGCAGCTCAATGGTAGAGCATCTGCTTTGCACACAGAAGCCCCCAAGTTCACCCCCTGGCATCTCCAGCTAGGGCTGGGAAAGAATTCTGCCGTGAAGCCCTGGAGAGCTGGTGCCAGTCAGGGTAGGCAGTACTGAAGAAGGTAGATCAATGGTCTGCTTTGGTATCATGGGCGTAGTCTAGGGGGGCAGGAAGGGGCAGCTGTACCCCTAGCAATAAAAATCAATAACAAATACAAAGATAACTGAGGTTCTGCCCCCCCCCACAAAAGGCCTGCTCCCCCCCTCCAAAGAAATACTGGTTATGCCCATGCTTGGTATGTCAGCTTCCTATTAAATCCAGTAATTGGCTCTGCAGTTTGGTCCTGTTTCAGCTGGATTTTATGCATGTAGGCTGCATTCCAAGGCTACGTCCCTTGCACGGACTTTGAGACACATTGGAAGTGGCACAAGCATATCAGGTGGGAATGGGAGACAGGTGTTCTCTTGGCCACCTCACATGTACGGGCTGAATCTGGGGAGAGGAATCATCTGATCTGCCTTTTAAAAATGCATGGAATCGATCCTAATGAATACCCTGCTTCCTCCTTCCTCCCCCTCCCCAAATGCCTTATGGGCAGATGCTTTGTATTAAGTAAATTCTGCCTCACTGTCCTGTTCCTGCGATTTCACTCTCATAAGAAGGCTAGCTTTTGCCGTGAGGCCTGGCAGCCACTAGATGGCCGTCTAAGACAGTCGGTGGGAAAGGCAGAGCTGCACAGAGTTGTCTGTTTCACGCGAACCAGTTGTCTGGTTCACTGGAGTAAAAGTGTGAACGTGCAAGTGATTCAAACTACTGCAACAAACGTGGGCGGCTCACTAAAATGGATTGGCTGAAAGCTGAGAATAGAAAGTGTTTGTTCACCCGCCCCATTATTAACTTGCAGAACACCTTGCCGTGGTGGTGATGGCCAACGGCTTAGGCGGCTTCGAAAGGGAATTGGACAATTCAGTGGGGCCTCCATGGTCAGAAGCAGTGTTTGTCTGAATATCAGGCGTTGGAAATAACAGAGCCCTGTTCGTAAATGTCGCACCATCTTCAGCTCTGGAAAAGGCAGTTTCTAGATAACAGCTGGCCAAGAAAATGTGATGACAGACTTAGCATGGCAGCCAGTTGTAAATCTGGTCTCTCCTTGATCCTGCACTAGATCATCAGACTAAGCTGGTACTAGAACTGTACTTGTGTGCCCTGAACTAGGAGGAGGGAGAGTTTAGAGACAAAATAACCTTCCAGGCAAGTACATGCAGATGGGAAAAAGTGCAGGAGTGCTCCTGCTTTCTTTTTTTTTTTTTAAGGGAGGAGGATGAAACCTAACTGTTATCCAAGGACTGCTGCTTATTCCAGAACCACTCAGCAAGTGTGGATATAGGATGCAGCTTTGGAGCATGGAACAACAACAACAAAAAAAGGCTATATGTAACCGATGCATTAGACGCAAATGCTGTTCAGTGTGAAAGCCCACTGGCAATTGATGCTTCCACTGGTTGTGTGAACACTTGAATGATGCAGTTGCTGAAGTTTTCGTCAACCTAGCACCCTCCAGGCCCCATGGCTGATGGGAGTTGTAGTCTCAAAACGTATGGAGGGTAGCAAGTTAGTGAAGGCTGAGCTATGCCAAGTTACTGAAGGCTGCCATGACTTTAGGCCTGCCTTACGAGTTGAGATAGCTCTCCTCTTCTTGTTTCATACTCATTTCTGTGAAGATTGAAAAGACCTCACTTTTGGCCTAATTTCCTGCAGGCTTTGAACACATGCTTTATTTTTATGCTGCTGTAACACTGCGTAGTGCCCTTTGTTTGCCTGGAGGCCTCCCACTTCTGCGATTTGTGTTTCCCCGTCTCCTTTGCCCTTACTGTCCTTGGCCTCTCTCACCTACATTGTTTTCCTTTCTTTGTTTGCTTGCTTGCTTGCTTGTGCGTGCCTATGCTGCTGCTGTTTTATCTGATTTGATATTTATTGTATTATTTGATCACTGCTGTATGGGACTAGGCTAATCGGTGACGAATACATGTAAATAATAAACCATGACATCATGGGAGCAGCATTCTTATTCAATCTTTTCTTAATTAGAAGAGAGGCTGCTGAGGCCTGGATAGTCTTATGTGGGTGGAAAACTTCTCAGCCAGTATCATGGAAGAGGTACAATCAGAAAATTGGCGAGAGAGGTTATCACAAAGCTCAGAACGAGAGCAGTGGGGGGTGGCGGCGGCAGTTGCTGAGATGTATCACTGAAACACCAGCGTTTGGTGGGATTACAGATGAGAAAACCCCTGGAGAGACTTGAGTGAGATTGATCTGGTAGCCAGGAGACCAAAAACATGCAGAAGCAGATATTTAGCAGGCAAGGAGGGTGGGTGAAGCAAATCTCCCTGAGGAGATTCCAGATTGTTCTGTTCTCTTCCTTCAGGCAACTGACGGAGCCCAGGGATACTGTGGAGTTAGATCTGTGGTCTCCGTTGGACGGTTCACATCCTTCTCCAAGTGTCTGTTTGAGTCCCACCATTCCTTTGTTTCCTTCATTTTGTGACATCCCCTCCACACACCCACACCCCACCACCACTCTCTCCTTTGTTGACAATTTGGACATTAATCTTTCTGGTTCCAGTGTCACGTTCATTTTTATCACAGTTCCGTTAGGGTCAGGTCGCTCCTTCCGGAGCTTCGGAGGCCCTCAGAGCAAAAGCCTCCCCTCGGGTTCCTTGGCAGAGGCCTTTCTCAGCCTCTTTGCTGCCTCTCACAGCCTTGGTTATTCCCCCACCTCAGCCTCCTGCATATGGGCCTGAGCTTTCTTACCACATCAGGATACAGAGCAGTGCATGAATTCCGGCCTCAGACTCTGGTCAACCGCAAGCTCAGTGTATTTCACAAACTGTACCTCCTCGTCGTGGGGGGAGGGCTGGGCCCTGAGCACCGGCACATAACAGACTCTCAGAGGCACTAACTACCAACTGGATTTCCAACCAAAGGAAACAAAACACAGATAGCCAGCCTCCTCCTTCTGCACCAACCCAAACCCACCTGATTTCACCATGGGAAGGGTCTTCCTGCTTCTCCTAGCCCAGGGACTCCTGAGGGCTTCTAGCAAAAAATGGAGGTGGGTGCATCAGCTCTCCTGCTCAGGCACCTAGCATTTGTGATCTCTCTCCCCTCCCATCTCAGATTTGAGGATGTGCTGCATAAACATGGACAATATATATATATATATATATATATATATATATATATATATATATCTCCAGAATCTAACCACATGTTCCTCATCCTGAAGACTTCCTGTGCTCCCAGGTATAGTGTTTGGTACAGCTAGTGAAGCACGGAGGACTGCTTACCAAATGACAACCAGTGCTTTTCCCCCTAAAAAAATGTTTAGGGGTACTCTCATTTTCCTACTCATATTGAAATACTTCCCCTCAATGAGGCCAAACTTAGATTCACAAAATGTTTAGGGGTATGTGTACCCCTGCGTCCCCCCCCCAGAAAAAAGCACTGATGACAACACCTGGCTTTGCCAAGCTATGCTCTTTGTGCAGTGGATTTAATCAAATAAGCACCTGAAAGGAGTTGTGCCTTAGTCCTTCCTGATCTCTTCTGCGGCTCCAGACCAGCAGCAGCAGATTGGCTTTGGTACTTTGCTTTCCTTTTGAAACAAATGCTGGACCACACTGGGCTCCGTCATGTCATTTGATATGCCCATAAGCAACAGCCTATACTTATAGGCCTAACACAGGAAGCAGTCTGGCCCATCTAACTTAGTATCGACTACACTGACTGGCAGCAGTTCCCTGGGGCTTCAGAACAGGGTCATTCAGATTCCGGGGTTGGAACCTTGGAACTTCCGGGTGCAAACCAGATGTTCTGCTACTGCTGAGCTATGGCCTTCACATAACCCAGATTAGTTCTGCCTTAACTGTTAAGAGAACCCTTATATTTAGAATACATTGGTGGGCAATGAGGAATCTAGTTTTTGTTTTTAAAGTGGACCAGGCAAGACTAGAGTCAGCCTGATCCTGTTGTGCAGGAGCCACATAGCACCGTTTGGGCTTTAGCCCATCGCAACCTCACTTGTGTATAGATTGAGCTAGGAGACAGAACCAGAACTCTTTTTGGCTTTAAATTGGGTGCTCCTGAGGCAGAATCACATACATATGGCATGTAAATAGTGCCTCTGGATGGGAGAGGGAGCAAACAGCCATTTCACCATTTTGCAGGGGACGCTCTAGTCATAACACAAAGGAATGGATGGCTTGATTAACCATAAAGTGGGTGGAATTACCCTTTATTTTATACCAAGTATCTGCATTGTGGATAGACTAAGTCAGTGGTGGGCAGAAGTTAGATCAGGGCCGACTGCATAATTTGCAGTAGATCAGCAAAAAATTTTTTATCTCCTGGCTGCTTTACAATAGCAGTGACAACGAAAGGTTCTCCTAAATTACACTGCTGAAATGAAGGAAGCTTATGGTAGTGGGGGTTTGTAAGGAAGGGCCTTGAGCTCCATTTTGTTCTGGTACCCAAACCAATTTCCTGGGCTGAAAATTACTTAACTCTAAATGTATTTCTTTCACACCAGGCATTGGTTGCCATACCTCAGGGTTCTAGCAAAAAATGAAGTAGACCCCCCCCCCCAACAAGCCTGAGGTTTGCCTAGTCCTGGACACATTAGGCTGCAACCCCAAACAAATGGCTAGGATTGAACACGCCTAGGATCACACTATTAGGATCCTACTCGCAGGCAAGAACTAAAGCACTCAGATTTCATGGAGACCACTTTGCTGCCATTACCGCAAGGCTGTATTCTTCCTCTTCTTCAGTGAGATGCAGATTTTGCAAGTTGAGTAAGAAGAGGCCATGTTTGCACAACTGCTCTCAATGTTATAGCAGCCTACCATGACAGCGAGCAAACTCTTAACCACTTTGGTGCCCTCAGTGACTGTAGCCGCGCCCCAGATGTGCAGCTAAGGATGCACTGCGTTTTTTCCTTATGGAGGCATGCGCAACTTGGAGCCTGCAAACTTAAGGGAGAGAGGGGGCAAAGAGGTTGATGAAGGAGGCCTACTCTTCGGGGACATGTCCTGTCTGTCATCACTGCAGCTTCTCCTCTTTGAGGTCCTACTGTCTCTGTCAGGAGAGCACAATGAAAGGGGCAGGGGAGAGAGACTCCACCTGCCTAATCCGGCCAAGTATTCCTCTTCCTAGGATCTTGCAAATGACAATAAAAGCCATTAATCACTTAATCTCCAAAGCTGTGGAGGGGAGACCCTTGCTTTGATATCATCTCTGTCTCAGCTCATCAGAGAATCTCTCTGGGAGCCAAGCTAAGAGCCTTCATCTTCCTGTTGTCATGTTCATCTCCTGAGAACCTTTGTCTCTACCCATCTCTCATCTGCAGAGAGTTCTACTGGAGGTTAAATTGCATTTATTTATTTCCACCCCATTTTTAGTGGTTTTTTTGCCTGGCTCCCTTGGATAAGACTTGGACCATGTCCGAGAGTCAGGAAAGATGGTCAGAGAGGCCTGTTCCCAAATCAAAAGATGACTAATGATATAGGTAAGGCTCAGGTCTCATGATGTGTGGCTGCATAATAACTGTGATTCTCTGGAAAGAAGAAAGAAGCTTCAACATGGAAAGCAGACCCAGTGCACACATTCAGGAGTTATGGGTTGTTCATTTTCCCCCTGTGTGTTTGTTTATTACCACATAGATTTACCGGTATATCCCGCTTTTCAGTTCACAACCTTTATAATATGTATGGCTACATGAAAAACCATATCCTTACACTAAACAAAGCCATCTGGGCCATGGGTCCAATGTTAGCTTCACCTGATTCCTTCTTTCTCTCAATTTTCTTCCATAAGGCTGTCAGTGTTAGATGGCAAAGTTTCAATATGCTGATTTCTGGATGGACTGAGCCAACGTGTATTCTCAACATGCCAACAGGATCAATCACCAGTTCTCCCCTGCAACTCTGCACTCCCAGGCCATTTCAATAACCTCACTATGCTAGAGGACTTATGCCTGGTCTCTGAATAGTGGAAAGCCATCAGGAAAGAGAGAGGGAGAGAATCAACAGGGAGGAAGAGGGTTAAGCAACCTTTTCTTGCCCACTGATTTTCCTCTGCAAATTCCAACCTGGTTTAGAATTAGCGTTATGAGGTAAACATGGATATGGGAAGCCCACAATTACTTAGCAACACATAGTTCCACCCTCGGAAGGAAACCTTTGAGGCTGGTTATAACAGTAATACTGTATATGATGTCGTAACCTATGTCAGCTCCCCACCCAAAAGTTGGTTAAGGACCCATACATTGCATTGCTAAGAATTTTACACGTAATCTGTAGAACCTCAGCTGGATCCTTCTTGGCAGTTGTAAGTATGGCCTTCTTCCAACTGCAGTAAGCAGGGAGTCTTCCAGATATCACCCATAGCTTTCAGTATTCCTGGGCAGGTCATCCTCACTGGAGAGAGACTTTTCATTTTGGAATTTGTTTCTCCTTTGGTTTGATGGAGCTCAAATTTGCAGAGTTCAAAGGAATGGAACAACAAGGCTTTTGATGTTTGCATGGAACAAAGCTGTGGGGTGTGGAGGGGAATGATTGTTAGCCTTGGATCATCTTGGTGAATTGACTCCATGTTCAGAAGAACAGGGCATTCTTCTGGGATTGACTTAATCCAGGCTTCATTGTTGCCATTGTCCCCTGGGGGAACAATATCACCCAAAGGACGCCATCCATCTAGAATGCATTTTGGCAAAGTCAAGCAATGAGCCTGACAGCACACGTCTCTCATGTGCAGGCGTTGCATTATTGCACGTCTGACCTGGATCTGTGTGACCTAATAGCAAGGCCATTGTGGAGACAATATTCAGGAGCAAGGAGAGAGAAGCAGGTGGAACAGAACCAACGTTCAACGCCCCTTGATGCTTCCAAGAGAGAAAGCCTGGCAACAAAAGGAACTTCCTCTTCATACACTACTCTTTTGGTATGTAGGTTGAGGATGGTGGGAACAATTAAGACAAGGGAACCTCAGTGTCCTAGAAATAGCACCCTTGCATATTATGATGGCATCAAAAGCCTATTTTCCCAGTTCAGTCTGTCTGATAACACATTCCTTTCGCACATTAAGCCAGAGGAGAATGCCACTGTGTGCTCTGAAAATACGCGCCTTTATAGCATTTTGAGATTCCTCCTATCGCTCCATAAGTAGTGGTCATGTTATAGGGGAAAGGGGGCAGCTAAGGGAAGCTCGCAAGCCCTGTCCTGTTCTTTCCTCCCAACTTAGCCAAATCATGCCCACCATAGGCATCTTAAAATAACAGCTAGGGGACATTTCAGAAGGTAAGAGGGATGGGTCTCCTTTGCCCTTTGCCCCCTAATTTGAGAAGTGCAAAAATGCTCCCACACAAAGTAGAGGGGCATCCAGCAGAGTGAAGAATGAAGAGGTGATGACAACGACAACAATGATACCAAGATGCCAGAGATCTCCAGATCTGCCCAGAACAGTTTCAAAGTTTCATAGCTAAACCACTCAGATTCTCATTAAGCAGGTCTTCAAGGTCACTGAAAAAAGAAGCATTGCTATGGCTATGGGAGCATGTGGGTATTAGCAGTTAGATAAAACAGCTTTTATTATGTGGCAGAGAGAAAGCTAGTTTCACTGGCTCTTAGCGCTTGACATGGTGCATAGCGTGTACTTTTCAGCATAACAACATGCTAGGAGTCTATTGTAGTGGGTCACACGGCCAGCTTCTAAAGCCTGGAGTCCTCCTTTATTATGGTTCTTGTGCATTTAATTCATGTTTATAGCACTAGTCATGAGAAATGCAAGGTGAAATCTTTTCAAGAAAGCCCAAAATACCTATCCGTTTCCTTAATAAGTTTGCAGTCTCAGAGAAGGATCCGGAAACAACTGGGATTCCAGAAGTAAGTAAACAAGATTGACTGAGAACGGGTTTGCACAGTTGAAGTGGAAAGCACTTTTTGAGAACAGTCTGTCTTTTGCTGGTGCAGACACTGTGATTTACCACGTGGGGGTGCAATTGCCTAAATTATTTTGGCTTTCTTAGCCGACCAGGCTCATGGACAGATGTTCTTGAATGTTTGTCCTGTTGAAGGGGAGGCAGCGTCGCAAGCAGCTTCCCTCCATCATCTTCACTTCAAACGCGTTTTAATGAGCACGAAAAAATAAGTGTATTAGGTGATCTCATAAACAGCATGTCTGGGGGATGATCCACAAAGCAGCTCTAAAGTATTTAGATGAAGATAAAGTGGTTTCTGGGACTTTGCTTGGAAGAGATTCCTAGCATCCTTACAACAAAAGCGATCCTCAAAGGGTGGCAGGGAAACATGAAGGGCACTGGTGCAACATGAAGATTCCTTTTAAGCCATTCCAGGGATGTGTTGATGGGCTCAGCACCAACTGAGCACCACACACGGTTGCCTCTCCCACTTACTGCAACTCAGGAGATGATGGGACCCTGCAGACACCATTTTTTGAATTATGTGACTCACAAGAATTTGTGCTCATGATATTGGGGTGGTTACGTGTGATTCTGCTTTCAAAACGATTCACACCTTGAGATGCTTCAGGACGAACATACTGCTTCAGTGCCAATCAGCGCATGTCCTGTAACTTCCTGCTGAAATCCTGTAGCTTTTCATACCACGAATGTTCTGTGTTACTTTCTGCTCTGCTTTCGTTGCACTCAGGGCCGGATTTAGGTTTGATGAGGCCCTAAGCTACTGAAGGTAATGGGGCCCTTTATATGTCCAGCTGTCCTCTGTCAACAACAAATTGTTGCTGTTTTTTGTGTTGAATATTTATGGAGCTAATAGGTATCTAAAGCCATTTGCACATAACAAAATATGTATTTTATCAAAGTAATTGTTCAACTGAAATACAATTAAGAAGAAGTATATTTATAGTGAAATACAATTAAGAAGTATATTAATAGTGAAATAGTTATTAAGCTCTAAATTAAAATGATTTTTATTCATAACAAACTTAATAATGCAAACACATTGGCATTTGGCAATAACAAAAGTTCCTTTAGACACACTATTTATAAAGACTCATAATCTAGTCTCTAGAAACTTGCTATAACATGAAATAATAATAGCAAACCAGTGATATTTTAGGGAGCAGGCTAGGAGGCATGGCCCATTACTTACATCATAGGAGCCTACACAAAACAAAACAGTGATGCTGTACGTAGGCTTTATTTGTTTTTTTATCTTATATTTTGGAAATGTACATCCAGTTGTTTTTTTCATTTAATTTTTTTTGGGGGCCCCAAGAGAGTGGGGCCCTAAGCTATAGCTTGTTTAGCTTATACATAAATCTGGCACTGGTTGCACTGTAGTGCAAGCTTTTGCCTGCACATGGCAGTAATGCAGCAACACTGGGGAAACATTGCAGAACAGCTAATAATTTGGAATGAGGTGTGGATAGTCCAGTATAAATCCACCACTAATGTACTGTGTGTCACATGTGGCAGAATACACACACACACACACCAGTCTCAAGGGGGCCCTCTATATGCCTTCTTCTGTGTTGACCACCAGTGCTGAGGTTAGTGAGGCAGCCATCTATTTTGTTTGCTTCCATAGACCCCACCAGAAGAACAAAGAGATATGTTGGGTTCATTGTGGCTTCACTTTCTTTTTGATGTGTCACCCGCTGGCCTACAAACACCAGTGAATGTTGTAAGGCCGGTGGTACAGAGAAATTGGGTGGAATGGTACTGGTCTGTACTGATTTCATTCTATATCACTGTGAGGAGAAGGGGACATAGATTTTTTCCAAGGAAAACTCAATTATCAGCAAATTAGTCTGGAATATTCCTGTCTGGGCCAGGAGTTGAATGGCTTTAAATGCATCAGCTTTCTTTTTTAAAAAAATAAAAAATAAACACTACACTTTACAGCACCATAGCAGGGATTACTGGCGACTCTCCTAGCATTTTAGTGGTTTTTAAAAAGAAATTGTTTGAAATCTAGAGACAAGCATCAGAATGACAGCACTGCAAACTGAACCCAGCTCGCCCTTGTCGCCACTTCCAAACAGGAAATCCTGAGAAAAGTTCTTCAGTTCCCACCACTACCTAAAAAAACCAAAGAAAAGAAGTTTTGCTAGGAGTTAGTTCAGATTTCATGGAGAATTTTCAGCCTGGGTTCCTTGAGAGATCCATTAAAAAAAACCAAAAAATTGTGTATATGTATGATGACGATATCTATGTGGTCACAGTGTGCATAATCTACCATAAGACATAGACAAGCCTTGTCCAACCAGTGCAGTCTTTGGTCAATTTGGGAAAGTATCCAGGACAGATACTTGTGGTTTATGACAGCTTGCAGGGTCTTGCACTCTAGATTAGGCTCCCTTGTGATGTCAGGCTTCACCAGCATAAGAACAGTACTGTCTTCCCTCCATGCTCACTCTGCACTTTGGCCCACGAAGGTCCACCCACCCCAGGGTGAAGAACTTTCCCCAATGCCAAAAATGAGGATACCCCCAGAGGTCTCTGTGCGAGGATGCAAAAGCCTCTAGGGCATACTTGCATTTAATTTCACATTTGCCATCACTAATGTGGGTTCACCATGCTGAACAGAAACATGTGATATTGTGTGAGTTGGGGAAATACTTACTTCCCCCCCCTTTCATACTCATTTACACTGAGGGCTACTTTGGGGAAGGACTGCAGCTCAGATGTAGAGCATTGCATGAAGAAGGTCAAACCCTGGCATACCCAGGTAGGGTTGGAAATGCCCCCTGTCATTTTCAGTTTCGCTCAGTTCCTTCCCCCCACCCCACTCTTAAGTTGTGTTCTCTACATTTCCACATCCATTTACAATTTTACAAAAAAAGCCCTCATGAAAATTTTTCATCCTTTTAGTGCAATATTCTCCTAATACTCGACTACTGTAATTCGCTCTACGCGGGGCTGCCCTGGAAGCTGTCCCAGAAACTCCAGCGGGGGCGTAATGCTGCAGCGAGGCTCCTCATGGGGTCTCTGCCATGGGAGCATATTCACCCAGTGCTTTTCAAGCTGCACTGGCTCCCGGTGGAGTACAGGGTCAGATTTAAGGTGCTGCTTTTGACCTTTAAAGCCCTTCACGGCCTAGGACCCTCGTACCTAAGGGACCGCCTCTCCCGGTATGCCCATGGAGAGCCTCAAGGTCCATAAATAGCAACACCCTAGTGGTCCCGGGCCCTATGGAAGTTAGATTAACTTCAACCAGAGCCAGGGCCTTTTCAACTCTGGCTCCGGCCTGGTGGAACGCTCTGCCTCATGAGACCAGGGCCCTGCAGGATCTGATTTCTTTCCGCAGGGCCTGTAAGACAGAGTTGTTCCGCCTGGCCTTAATTCCAATGGGAATTATTTGTGGAAATAGTCCTTGGGCATGTGATTCCTAAACCCATTCCATTAGCTGGATCTGGACATACGTAGCCCCAGTTAGAAGGTCCTTCAGCTGTTGTGGAATAAGAAAGCCCATCATTCCCAACAATTGGCCATGCTGGTTTGGCTGGATTTAGTCCCTGCCATTCTCCTTTCCTTGCCAAATAGCCGATAGGCACATTCAGCTACATAAATTCCCAACTGCACCCAAGCATCATGGAGAGGAGCCTGAACTGAGAATCTCCAAGCTTCTCCAAGCTGCAATGTACAGGCCTTTCCTCAATGCAATTTGAAGATGTGTGTGTGTGTGTGAGTGAGTGAGAGAGAGAGAGAGAGAGAGAAGAATGGGATGTGCTTGTGTGTGGATAGACTGAAGGAGGGGCGGTGTGGGGGAAAGGGAAGGGATGGGGGTGGAGAGGGTGGTCTCACCCACTTTTGGTTCTGGCCCAGCCCACGACTGGCATGTGACCCCCTGAGGGAATGTGGCCATTTTGGATGCAGAAAGCTTTCCCACTTCCGGTGTGTGCACACCTACTGGATTTAAATCTCATCAGATATAACAGGGCTCACTTCCAAGTATAGGATTGTGCTGCGGTCGATATGATGACTTGGCCACTGCCGAATCTCTAAAAAGCAGGGATGGGAGTGGTAAGGGAAGGAGAAGAGTTAAATATACCATTAACCTTGTAGGAACGGGGTGTGAATCCTTTCCTTCCCCACATTAATCTTTACAGGCATGGTCCCCCTGGTAGGACCCCGTGAATAGAAATAACTTATCTTCAAAGGGTGGTGGTGGAGAATTCAGCTCCCCATCCCATCCACTCTGCTGCACTTTAAAAGTACACACACACACACAAATTTGGTCTTGCCCTGCTGAGTTGCACTGCATGTGCTGAGTGTGGTGTTGTGCTTGGAATCCTGGACCTGGGGGGACCCATTTTTGAATCTCCACCCCACTGGGTGACGTTGGGTCACTCACTATCTCCCTCGGCCTACTTCACAGGGTTGCTGTGAGGAGAAAAACAAAAGGCGGCAGAACTTTTGGGTTTGTTGGACTTGTGCTTGAAAGGCTGGACCAATGGAACTTAAGAATGGGAACGTAGCATTGGCCTCACGCCTCCAGATGCCCTGGCCTGCCTCCATGAGAAGGATGCATGCCCAGCTCCCGGCCTGCTTGTTTTTGCCCAGTGTTGGGAAAGCGGAGAGCGAAGTGACTGGGCCAATCAAAGAACAAAGCGTCCCGTGCCGAGCCGGCTTTCAGGCCGGCTATCGTTGCACAAGGGCTTTCAACTGCGTGTCACTGGGAGTCGCCTTTGATGCGACTCAAATAGCCTTCTCTCTCTCTCTCTGCTCTCCATCCCCCCGCATGCCGTCGCCCCCTGGCCCCTCCCCGATGTCTCTCTGGCACTCACAGCCCTGCAGCACATTTGAGGCAAAGAATGTATCCTGTCACCACGGCTGCTTCCCTTTATTTGAAGTGTCTCACGGAGCTATCTCCCAATGACATGCTTCTTTCAGTGAGAATTATTTCCCCCCTGCTTCTATCTGTCAGTGTGTGTGCGTGTCCCCCCCTCCCCACAACTGTACGCCTTGGGCCTCCGTGCTCCCTGGATGTCCGAGCAGGTGTGAAGACAGGCTGGCCCTTTGTGCAGAAGACTCTTCCTCAAACCTCCCCCCCCCCTTCCACTGGACTCCTTCCAAGGCTGTCACTTTTCTCTCTCTCTCGCCTCCGTCTTGTTTTTCAACAGAGCGTGGGGCTCGCTTCTCCTGTCACCTGGGCCGAGGCTGTGCAGCCGTGTGCTGCCTCTAATCTTGCCTTCCACAAAGGGCATTCCTGTCACTCCAGGGAATTGGAGGCATACCTGAGCCCAGGCCTCGGCAGATAGCGCAGTGCCCTCGGCCGCAGCTAGGGGGACACTCCCAATAGCATGGGGAAGAGGCTGGAATTCGGAACCATGTCAAACCCAAGAGGAGTCTCTGGTCTGGGTGGTGGTGGGACATCTTCAGTGAGCAGAGAACAGATACTTTTCTCCCCCCACCCCTTTTTTTAATCTTTGGCTTCTGATTGCTTTATGAGCCTGTGGGAGGTTTGCGGTTTCTTTTTTTCTTTTTTTTACAATCACTAGGGCTTCAGGAGACGGAATCAGGAGAATAGGTAGTGTATGTACGAACTTGAATATGGGCCTACAAAATTCATTCGTCTGAATCTATTGGCTTCTGTGCATGTACATACTTTACATGCAGAAGATCGCTGGCTCCACCCTCAGCATCTCCAAGAAGGGCTGTCAAAGGTCCCTATCTGAAACCCTGGAGAGCCGCAGTCAATCGGGGTGCAGACTAGGGGTGGGGGACTCAGTAGAGCAGGTGATAATGCCCGTTTCCCTTCTCTCAATCTGCTGCATCCTGATAGACCGGCTGCTGTGAGATGGCACTTGAGGGAGAGGAAAATGTATATTGCATAGAGCAGAGTTTCTCAAACTTGGCTCACCAGCTGTTGTTAGACTGCAATTCCCATCATCCCTGACCACTGGTCCTGCTAGCTAAGGATGATGGGAGTCAGGGGTGCCAACTTCAATAAAATATTGGGGGATCCCAGGTAAGCCCTACCTGGCATTATCGATCACAAGACACAGCACATGCACACTATTTGAACGGCAATGCCCATCAACTGGGGGGCCCCTCAAATGTTTTATTGAGGGGGCTGAAGGACCTCGGCCCCCCGGGGTTGGTTCCTGTGATGGGAGTTGTAGTCCTAAAACAGCTGGAGACAGTTGTTTGAGAAACACTGACACAGAGAATATGCAAGCCTTTGAACTACACAGTGTGGTATTCAACTAAGTTTTAATCAGAGTAGACCCATTGAACATAATGAACATGACTAAGTTAGGGCCATGAATTCCAATAACTTTGTTGACCATCACCCAGAACCCCCTGTTCTCCTCAATGAACAATCCAATATAACTCAGAACTTGCCGTACCCTTACCACAACAGAAGTTGGTCCAGTACATCACTTCATATTTATGTTTTATGGATTTATACTCTGCCGCTAAAACAACAACAACAACACACCATATACTTTGTATTTCCTCCTGACTTGGACCAGTGCAGCAAAACAAACGGCTTTCTTTGCCCATTTCATGTTACAGCAGAAGAGCTGAAAGGACTAGCTCACCCACACAATCTCTGCTTGTGCCTCCTCCTGAGAACAGGGGATCTATTTGCCAGGGAGAAGACTGGTACCAGACAGCTCTCCCCACTGAGAGCCCTGTCGATGTCAATGAGCTCAGGAAGGAGATTCTCTCAGTTAAAAGGCTGGGATATTGTCAATGGATCCTCTCATTACCTTCAAGTCAGGACCCAGGATGTCCCCTCTAGCAATCTGCTTTTAACAGCCTGCATACTTGGCACAGGAAAAATAACAGGCCAGGAGATGCCAACTGCGAGCGCTTGTGGCATTTTGAGGACAGCTCCTTTATCAGAATTCCCTTTGTGGCTTGTCTTTTCGTCTGCCCAGGATGGGATTATTTGAAAGTGTTGATCTTGCTTGATGAGTTCTTCCGATGTCTCTTCTCCGCTAGTGGTGGTTTCATCCCTCCTTGGCGAAGGCTTCTCACCCGCAACCCTGGCACTGGAGAAGGTTCTCAGTCTGGCAGCTTCACATGCAGGGGCCTAGCCGCTTATATCCTGAAAGGTTAGCTATCTGAGAATGTCACAGATGCAACACGGAAACACGACTGTCAGCTTAAGACTAAGCAACAAAGTGCACACCTGTTGAGAGTAAGGCAACACTTGCAATAAGTTACCTGAACCAACGAGGGGAGGCAACAGACAGAAAGCATACCCTCCAAGTGCCCCAATTTTACAGGGACAGTCTCAGAATTATGAAAGGCACCCAGGTTTCTGATTTGATCTCAGAATGTCCCAATTTCTCCCCGCCCCTGAGCTCAGGGAGGAGGGTGAGCCGGCACTTATCCTGAGGAGCGGTGGCAGCAGCAGCGAGGGAGCATCCCATGGCCTCTCCATGGCCGCTGCTGCCAGCCTCCTCCCTTGGGCAGCTCATAGCAGCTGCTGGAGAAAGGGTGAATAGGAGGAGACTGCTGCCACCAAGGCCCAGCCCTGTGTGATGCACCAGCTCTGAGGGGCAGGCAGAGGACCACCCTGGGCAGGAAGAAAGGGGGAGCAGAGCAGAGCACAAGGAGTCTTGATTTTTTAAAAAATGCTTTTTGAGCCCATGTCTAACCTTGCCTCTTTGCATTTTTCTTTTTGCAAATCTACCAAAGAATAAAATAAAATGGGGAGAAAGGGTGGTGTAAAACAGGCATAGGCAAACTCGGCCCTCCAGATGTTTTGGGACTACAGCTCCCATCATCCCTGACCACTGGTCCTGTTAGCTAGGGATGATGGGAGTTGTAGTCCCAAAACACCTGGAGGGCCGAGTTTGCCTATGCCTGGTATAAAACCCACACTTAGAATGGCTTTGTTTGCCATTCTGATAGTCTTACTGGAGGGTTGCAGTAACGCCAACAGTGACTCCAGTTTCACAAACTATACAACAAGGGTGGAGAACCCTTTTCAGCTTGAGGGCCGCATTATCTTTTGGCAACCCTCTGTGGACCAGATTCCAGTGGTGGGCTGAGCAGAGGGCTTTCTCAGTAGTTGCACCCGCCCTATGGAACGTCCTCCCACCAGATGTCAAAGAGAAAAACAGCTACCAGACTTTTAGAAGACATCTGAAGGCAGCCCTGTTTAGGGAAGCTTTTAATGTTTGATAGACTACTATATCTTAATATTTTGTTGGAAGCTGCCCAGAGTGGCTGGGGAAACCCAGCCAGATGGGCGAGGTATAAATAAATAAATAAATAAATAAAATTTGAATTGTGCATTTGAACAATAGGCTAGTTTCTGCATGCATACTCCTCTCTGGCCTCCATTCAGACAAGCAAGAGGCATTATCAGTCAGGCAAGAACATGCAAGGAAGGTGTAAAGCAGGGCCACTGAGGGGTGTGGCTGAGGAAGGGGACTCTCCCCAGGCCAGATAGAAGGCCCTGAGAGCCACATTTGACCCCTAGACCTCACATTCCCCATGCCTGCCATGTAGTCAGTTCTCACAGAAAGAGGACCAAAGGTGAGAAACAAGCAGAGGTACCATTATTATTACAATTTATTGTTGTCTTTTGTTATTGTAAAAAGAGGCCTATCTCCCTGCTCCTGAGCTGTTGCTCATGCAAACGCCACCATTCCTCCTGAGCCACTTCTTCTGCTCTGAAGAAGAGCTAACCATACTAGGCCAGCCTTTCTAAGAGGGATGGTCAACCACAACCTCAGTTTCCTGTATGACTTCCAAACACCCATCAGGACAACAGGGACTTGACTCCTCAGCAGCCCGAGAGCTTCCCCTCCTTGACCACTTAATCTTCTTTGCTTCTTTGTCTGTCCCCAGTGGCCATTCTTTTTTTTTTTAAAAAAAAATATTTATTACTTTTCCAACAATTTAAACAAAACAAAATAAACAATACAATACAATACAAAAACACTACAGAACATAACATAAAAACACTACATAACACTAACACATTAAACTAACAAAACAAAATAAAAACAATTTAAAACACATCAAACAATTTCAATATCTTACCTTTCATTCACTTATTTCAACGACCTCCTCACACCTCCCTTTTTGTATTCCACTTCTGTTAATTGTTTCAGCAATTCCTTTCCATCTTCCTCTGTTTTCTATCCTATAATTATCTTAACCTATTCTAACCTTATTTTCCCTTTAATACTCTAATAATCTATTTATACTTAGTTCCTTATAGCATTTCTACTAAAGCCATATAACTTCATTTCCACATTTTTCTAACATCCATTAATTTTACAGTATTTCTGTAAATAGTCTTTAAACTTTTTCCAGTCTTCTTCCACCGACTCTTCTCCCTGGTCTCGGATTCTGCCAGTCATTTCCGCCAGTTCCATATAGTCCATCAACTTCATCTGCCATTCTTCCTGGGTGGGTAGATCTTGTGTCTTCCAATACTTCGTGATAAGTATCCTTGCTGCTGTCCCCAGTGGCCATTCTCCCCCCCACACACTTCCACTTTTTGGCCTTTCTCAGTCACTGCAGGCCTGCTTCTGGCCAGCAACCTTGCCTCCAGACCCATCAGAGAATTAGAGAGCATCCTTTCCCTTCTTTTAAATGCTTTAAGTGGCTTCTTATTTGCATAGATGGGACTCCTCAGCTGCCAGTGCCGGATTCCCTACACAGACCCACTTCATGCCTTTCTGCAGTCCCTCTGAACCCCACCGAGAGATGCTCGCTTGAGGTGCATGCTAGCTTATTAGCGTGCATGTGTGGACACAGAGTGAGAACACTTTGCCAGGTCACAGAGACTTGGTTCCGGGCTCTTAATGAAACTTCTCACCACAGATGTACAGAACAGTAAGTGCCCCAAAGATGACAAAAAGCCAGATGTTTCCTCTTAATGGCTTTGGCTTCAGTTTCTCAAAAGGTTCATGTACCACTGTCCCCTTGAACCAAAATGGTGGGTTGAAGGATGAGGTGAAGGAGTAGGTGAGGAGGCTGACAGCTTCTGAGCACAATTCAAAGTGTTGGTGCTGACCTTTAAAACCCTAAATGGCCTTGGCCCTGTAAACCTGAAGGAGTGTCTCCATCCCCATCGTTCAGCTTGGACACTGTGGTCCAGCTCCGAGGGCCTTCTGGTGTTTTCCTCACTGCAAGTAGTGAGGTTACAGGGAACCAGGCAGAGGGCCTTCTCGGTAGTGGTGCCAGCCCTTTGGAACGCCCTTCTATCAGATGTCAAGGAAATAAACAACAACCTGACTTTTAGAAGGGTGGCACCCCTGTTTAGGGAAGTTTTTAATGTTTGATCTTTTGTCATGTTTTTAATATTCTGTCGGGAGCCGCCCAGAGTCGCTGAGGAAACCCAGCCAGATGGGCGGGGTATAAATAATATATTATTATAATATTATTATTAAGGGCTGTCAGCTGGGTCTCATATGGGCTGCAGTGACAAGAGAAGCCTGAGTAAAGTCCTAAGTGGAAGGAAGAAACAAACAAACACCTCCTAAGCAATTGTCAGCATAAAAACATGCGCTGTCCGTTACCATATGCTCAACTCTGCAATGTACTTCACTGGAAAAGGCCAGAAGCTGACCATCCTGGCTGGTAAGTAGAAGTCAGAAGTGCTGCTCCAACCAAAGCTATCTGCCCTGAGATGTGATGAAGAGGGGGCACGCCAAGCCTTTACAAAATGACTCCTGAACGCTGCCAGTCAGCTAATCTGATTCTGAGTGGGGAGGAAATGGAGGCAAGGCAAGTGTCTGCTGAATTGTCTTCCAGCTTCTTGTCTCCCTCTGGATTCTCTGGGAAAATATCTCAGAGCAAATCCTCATGACCCAAGCTAGTGCCAGTTGATCTGTGCTGGATTTGATGTGCCGCTGTTTGTCTTTGGAAGCTGTTTGCAGTGCTTCCGGAAATATCGGTGGAGTGTGTACATCAGGAGCAGGGACGCGGGTGGTGCTGTGGTCTAAACCACAGAGCCTAGGGCTTGCCGATCAGAAGGTCGGCAGTTCTAATCCCTGCGACAGGGTGAGCTACCGTTGTTCATTCCCAGCTCCTGCCGACCTAGTAGTTCGAAAGTACGTCAAAGTGCAAGTAGATAAATAGGTACCGCTCCGGCGGGAAGGTAAACGGCGTTTCTGCGCGCTGCTCTGGTTTGCCAGAATCGGCTTAGTCATGCTGGCCACATGACCCGGAAGCTGTACGCCGGCTCCCTTGGCCAATAAAGTGAGATGAGCGCTGCAACCCTGGAGTCGTCCGCGACTGGACCTAACAGTCAGGGGTACCTTTACCTTTTACCTTTACCTTTGTACATCAGGAAAGGGGAGACTGTGCCCCCCCCCAGTGTCAGACTCCAACTCTCAGGAGCCCCAGCCAGCTTGCTCAGTGATCAACGATGATGAGTTTTCGCCCAGCTCCCCATCCTGCGTCACACAGACACTGAAACTGTTCTGTGATTTCTACCTGTTTCAGATTATGGGTTAGTTTACAGTTAGTTTTTTTTGACATCCCTTTCTTCCCAGGCAAATTAAATATTTCTGAGGCCCAGCAAAACTGTGATTGTCATTATAAATATTATAACATTGTTATCAGCTAGAATGTGGGGGAAATCTGACTTTGCAAGTTGCATTCTACAGGCATGCAGATAACAAAGTTGTAAGTCAGGGATGACTCAGCCGTAGTCATTGTCATAAAAAGGTTTGATTAGTGAATTAAAATGTAGGCTCACTCCGCCCTAAGAAGTCACAACTTCCTCACAAAGAGCCCTAGGAATTGTAGGTCTACATCTTCAGGGAAGCTATGATTGTTAAACCAGTTTGAAAACTTGTTTATATTTGTGCATTACACAATTTTTAAATTGTGGTTCCTGTTTTCGAAAGGAACATTTCCTCTAATTCCCATTCTGTCTCCTCAGATGGTCTGATGCAGAATTGTCTTTCAGTACATGATGCACACATCCTAACCTCTCTATGTATCTAGACGATAACTGCATTTCTTTTAAATATTTTCGCAATAGATTCTCCCAAAGCAAAATGAGAGCCCGGGATGGCTTAGATCAATTTCATGACAAGCAAACATGTCCACAGGGGGCGCCAGTACCTAAACTGAGGATCTGTAGGAAAGGGGAAATGCCAGGATTTTGTATGCATGGAAGCAGGAGAAAAGGGATGATGTACAATAAATTTACTGAGAGATTTCCTGCATTTTTCATACCGCTAGAGAAAAATGCTCCTTGAGCCACGTCTTGGCAAGAGGACAACTGGAGGATTTCTGCAACAGCCTTGGGAAATTGTAGATGGTGCATGAGATCCAGGAGGCTAGATGGCGGTTAAAAAATGGGCAGCCATCAGTGGGGGAAAGGTATTCCAACCTCTCTTGTCATGTTCCAATATGGGGATTTCTGAAGACTGAGAAGCGCCATCTCTTTGTGAGGAAAGCTGTAGGCAGGTATTAGCCAGCATAGAGTCTCTCTCTCTTGTCTTGGCATCTAAGCCACATTCATTTGAGCTATTCAACTCGATGTAGAAAAAGCACTTCCTGCTCCAGTGACGACAATGGGTAATAAAGTGGGCCAAACCTTTGTAGCCTTCTAACCTTGGATGCTGTATAAAGAGCCTCCTTTCCTGAGGAATGGCATATTTATGGAACTCAGGGAGGGAACTCGCCTGAGCAGCTTGGATTGTCATTGTAGTCTTTAAAACACCAGCCACACACACACACACACACACACACACACACACCCCAACATTACATTTATGCTATAGGATTTGAGGGTCTCTCATTGTCCACAAAGCAATGATGGTGTGTGCTTTGACAGGCCAAGTATTTATTGCACAATACCACCTCTCCTATGAATAATACGGCACTCTGTTGCCAAAGACACCACGGTTATTTTTCTCCTCCACTGGCATCGGCCCCAGATAGTAAAAAATTATTTCAGAAGAACTGTTTGCTCAAGAGGTAGCCAAATTGATCTCCAACAGGTGTTTGGTCTACCAAACTTGTGGGCAAACCGATCTTAAACACATTAGCTTTCGAAGTAAATTCAGCCGGTTTAAAGTAAGCCCAAGTAATTCCACTTATGTACACATAATGAACTTAAAACCAAAGTAATCTTGACCAGGCACCATATTTAGGTCAGGTTGATGCTTGTCAGAGGTGTAGCCTCAAGAAGGCTATTTGCAGTGCTGGTCATGTATGGATACTCTGAGCACAAGATATTACCAGGGTGCTGATTTACTCTCAAGTAAACCTTCACCATTCATCGTTTTATTTGTACGCCGATTTTCCTTCAGAAGCTCGAAGCAGCTAACATTGTACAAAGACAAATACTATACCAAAAGGCAAAGAAAATGAAACATTAATTAACAACCGAATTATGTTGTGTTGTGGTTTTACTATCTTTTTGT